>NC_041051.1:9461580-9761580 GCF_900634775.1 Gouania willdenowi | reverse complement strand
GGCCTCCAGCTGCAATGGATTAGCTGATTAGTATAAATGTGGAGGCTTGGGGTCACTTCAGTGCTGGGACATTGCTACTTGCTTCTGGCTGTGACTTTGGTTCTTGGTTTTACTTTTTGTTGTGTTTCTCGTTTGCCTCCCTGGACTGACCATGCCTGTGACTACAGTAAAATGCACCTGAGCTTCGCCTCCGTCCCTGCATTTGGGTCTGCACCAACACATGCCCGTGACACTGATATCTTCATCTGTCTGTTTGATCCCCATTATTAGTGTTTTACTCCCTGTAGTCTTCATTACAGTTTATTGGATTAGGTTTGGTTTTAATCTATTTTTATATCGGTACATAGGAGAACTCGTTTCATGGCACCGGGGTGTTTCGGAAACTTTGGTTGCCTGTCTATTCTATGGTCAGGACCTCACAGGCTGTCCGTGGAGGTGCCTGAACAAAATCAAAGTAAATAATGACCAGCCGTCCTAGATGCCTGAACAAAAATAACCGGAGCCTGGAGGAAAGTATAGGGAACTTATAGTCTTAAAAAGCAAAGAACTTCAACCATTTGAGCCTTTCTCATTACAGTCTTTTCACTGCGTCAAAGCACAGAAAAGCTGAAGGAGGAGAGAACCTCCAGAATGCTGAAATTCAATACAATACTCGACTGGTTATCTGTCTATCAACACAGAGCGAATATATATATATATATATATATATATATATTTAAAGGCAGCTTTACCTTAGTAGTCCGAATTGGTGTTGAGGATCAACCGATGGTTCGTGATCCAGTCTCTGTCAAGAGGCAGACCACCGCGGGGTAGACTCGGAGTCCCATACCATTAAAAGCTGGCTTTGGGGTTTTAAGCGCGTCCGCTCTCCGGTACCGGTCCGCGGTAGAAGCCCCTCAGAGCAGAAGATGGATCCTGTTCGTGACGCCAATTGTTACGGTGAAATTTACGGTTACCTCGTCTTTGACTTGAAAACACACTCTGTGGTGATAAATGATGAAGACCAGACAGGAGAGATGATGAAGTAATAAAAAATGATTTAATCTAAACTAAATAAAAAGGTACAAAGCGGGATAGACAAAGCAGTGGTCTCCTCTGGCCAGGGGAGAGGGCGCGAAGAAGGGGCCAAATGTTCCTTTCACACACATTTATACCCCACTGTCCCACCTCCCCCCTTCCACAGACAACAAAGAAGAGACCGGGGGGGAGGTCAGTCTGCCGGAGGTCACACCTCCGATGTCGGGGTGAAAGTTAGATGTGTGTGAGTGAGTGTGTATGTATGTGTGTGTGTGTGTGTGTGTGTGTGTATGTGATGCCTGGGGTGGGTTTGAACGTGCTCTGGCCTTGGAGATTAAACTGAGGCCAACTGACATTCCTTTAGAGAAGCTGTATTATGGGAGTATGGGCCCACTGACTTTGGAGGAAGAGGAAAAGACATCAGACAGGCGTGGAAAGTTACAAATTGGGTTATTAAGTTGAATGAGATCAAAGAGCAAATATATGAGTATACATAATTAATCAATTTTGCCACCACAACGGGAAGATGGCATGAAAGAGGGGTAAAATACGGGAGTTTCCCGGCCAAAACGGGATACTTGACAGGTTTGAGAATATCTTGGCCCAGGGTGATGCTGAAAAACAAATGCATTTGTTACATCTAGACTAGATTATTGTAACTCTTTATTGTCAAGATGTCACAGTAACTCAAAAAGCATCCAGTTAATTCAGAATGCTGCAGCTGGAATACTAACAAGTACAAACAGTCTAGTGATTTCTATTTGTTTTTGAGGTAACACTCACGTTAATAAAATCCTACTTTAAACAGTATGTGAACCCCTCATTTCACACAGTTTGGACAATCATATCCTTTACAAGATAAAACGTTTCTGCTTTGGTTACATTAGGCCTGGGTATTAAGGACCAATATTCGTATCTCTATATTTTTCCTTAAAATGGCTATAGGCAATATAAACTCCATTCATTTTTATTTATTTATTTTTTTTTAATAGTTTTACAATAAAAACAATAATGGGTCAAAGTCAGTGGAGAAAAATGTCACTAAGACCCTTTTATTAATCACTAGCAGCACAATATGCAGAATTTAATCATACATTTCAGCCTTGATGAAGGAAAAAGTCAGAAGTGACTTTTTTACTTTTTTCTTCATCAAGGCTGAAATGTGTGATTAAATTCTGTTGTGTTGCTTCTTTCAGGGCAGCTCTGAGTTGCTGAAAGTAGTTTTTAAAGTAAATCACATTCAGGACATTGTCCCTTTAAGAATGTGGAAACCCCCATGAGCCCCATGAGCCGCAGCAGCAGCTCTCTGCTGCAGAGCAACAGTTAGTTACAGAAGAGAAATACATGCAGTGTTTCCTCAAACATCTCTCAGTGCTTCAACAGTTAGAACTGATGGAGTTCAACAGACAGACAGACATCTGCACTGAGTCTCTGACAGTCGCTAGCACGGCGGAAGCAGCACCACTAAAGCCTAATTTACCCTGTAACCTTACGTGCGCCTCCCAAAAATCCTGACTACCCATCAAGTCGACGGCTTGACACGTAGTCAGCAAGGGCTGTGATTGGTCAGCTCCAAACCTCAGCCCTGATCATTGCCTTTTCCAGTCACACAGCCATGTTTTCACTTTTTGCTGAGTGATACGAGAGTTGTTTCTACAGTAGATTGAGTCAAAGAGAGAACAGAGACGGACTAAAAGTGCCAGAGTTTTATTATTTCCTTTTATGGTTGCAGCACGTGAAACACCACCAAACGGAGTCAATCACAGACAAAATGTGTGTGTTTACTGTTTTTATCGCTACTACTGCCTTGTCTTAAAGCGATCTTTACAGTGCTGTCCTGCTTCCAACTCCCCACTTCCCGGGACCGTGGACCCGGTTACCTTGCTGCTCTCTCTACGCTCTAAGGCGGGGTCTGGGTCCCCTCACCCCCGGCTAGACTGTTGACCGAAGTAATCGACAGTCTGCTTGATACATGTTTATATTGTGTTTACGAGTTACCTATGTTTGTTTTATAAAAATCAAGTGCACGTTTTGAAACCGTTGTTTTAATGTTTGTGTCCAACAAAACAGACTTGTTAGGTACAGTAGGTAAGTAATAATACAGAAATAAATTACATTTTAAGACGCTTAAAAAAAAAAACAATTCTGTGACCAGAAGATAAACAAAGGCTTTTTAATGTTCATTTATAACAACACACAGCCACAACCTCCTAGCGGCAGGGCGGCCAATCGCATAGCGAGGCATTCCCTCCACGCAGAAGTACAAGGGCCAACCTCCGGGTCAAGTTGACGGCATGCCCCTGGCGTAGGTCCTGACACTGAACCTTATACTAGGCTTAACGCTCCATGGACTGGGGTGAGGGGGAGCGGAGCATACTTCAGCACTGTTTTAGTGCTTAATAATTCCTCTGTGTCTGTAATGCTGAAATGCTGACTAGCAAATGGTGTGATTTAGCAAAAAAAAAAAACATTGGATGTGCTGTGTATGGATCACAGACATGACGCACACACGGCACCGCAAGGTTAAAATGTGCACTACAGACGGTTCTATGATCTCCGTGATTTGGGAGATCGTCATCATGTTTTAATCCTTAATGATCTAATATTGTCAGATCTCACACCCTTACCTGAGCAGAACAAAATTGCAATGACTTAAATCAATTCTAAGCACAGAGCAGGCTGTGTAAATAAAATGGCAACAGACACATTGTAAACTCAGGACAGTCTCATTCCATAGAGTCTCACAAAGGTTTTGTGCTAATGTTCCAGTGGCTGCACAAAAAATCTAACTGTATAATAAGAGACACAACCATAAAGATAAATAAATAATCGTAAATCCAGCATGTTTTAGATGTTTCCCTCTTCCAACACACCTGATTCAAATCATCAACTCATAAACAAGTTCTGCAGAAGACTGATAACGATTGTGATCATTTGAATCAGGTGTGTTGGAAGAGGGAAACATCTAAAACATGCTGGATAGTGGCCCTCGAGGACCAGGATTGGGCAACCCTGGTCTACAGCTTACTACAACCTCCTTTAAAGCCTGTAAAATTGTGATAACAGCTCGAATCACGTCCTTACAATCAGAGGCGTTGCAACAGGGCAGGCAACACAAGCAATTGTCTAAGGCCCCGAGCTGAAGGGGGCCCCCAAGGGACAGATGACAGTCAATTTCAACGACAAAATAACGAAACTGCTTTGAGACGCTGCAGCAACAGCGCATCAAAAATCCCCTGCACGGGGCCCTTTCTGAGTAGTCACTGGCTAGTTGCTAGTATGGGCCCCGACAGACGGCAGATATCAGTGACACAACTTGAAACCCCCCGGACACATTACAGTATTAAGTCGGGAACCTCCCTAATGGGGCCCCACTACTACCAGTCCCTGCATCAACTGATGTTGTCAAACACACACTGATAAAATGAAGCGGACATATCCCACAGGGCTCATGAAAAGAAGAAAAAAACAAGAAGAGGATGAAAAGAAAAAACGTGATAGTGGTAAGTGAGAATGTGTAAGATATGTGTGTTACATTATAAAAAAGTTTGTCCCAGTTTGTCCCAGGCACTTTGTCCCAAACTCCCAGTCATCCACCCAGCACCAGAAAAGCTAACTGCACATTTAAGTCTGTGTAAAGTGAATTCAGCCATTTACTTCTAAACACATTCATAAAGTGTGTTTATATGTATTTATTAATCATTCAAATTTGACAGTGTGGTTAACAACAAACTTCTGTGGCATGACAAACTTAGAACATACATTTATTCTTACTTTATACCAATTTTAACAGCTTTATGTGAAAAAATAGTCCAGCTTTGCTTACACATAAGTCTTGTTGCCAATGGCTGTGTACATACTGTACATTCATAGACACGATAAGTTAGTCCTTTGCTGCCAATGATATTTTCTCCCAGAATAAAGTGTTTGTTGTCAAATGGTAAAACTGATACATCCATAAATGTTGTGCTATAACCTAAATGTTAAATTAAATAAAATGTTACTGCAAATGAATGTTCATTAATTATTCCATACATATCTCAAATGTTTAGTGTTTGTGTAACATGCACATTTATTTACTTTACTTTATGCAAGCCAACCAAATACATTGTGCTCTTTTTTTTTTCTTCCTTGAGGTGCTTTGTTGAAGTGTTTTGGACCACCACAACAATATCAGCAGCACCAACAGCAGACCTCTCTACATAAAAGTAGGAACTTATTTAGTTAAACGTTTTAAAATACACTTTAAAGTTTAAAATAAATCGTGGGAGTTATCTGATTTAATATGACCACACAAATATTTGTCTTAAACAATTGCTTCTTATACTATTTTCTTTCTAGCAATATCAACCTCAGATCATGAGGGGGGTCTTGAAGAAGAAGAAGAGTAGGACATGATGGCACCTTCATGCAGCAGCAGCATGGCAGCACAGCATTCCATCACCACCTCCATGACACCACATCACCAGAACAGAAGCTACTCAAATAATAGCTAATCAAATAATATCAGATGACAGCTATAAAAAGGAGAAACGATTCAAATCGACCTTCTACAAGCAAAATAGGAATCGTTTTCTCAAAAAATGAGTTTTTTTGTGGGAACAAATGACAAATCAACATGATTTTGTAAAAAGTAATGATTTATTTTTCCAATGTAGTAAAACATGAAACACTTAATTTCTCCTAATTTACGCAATTGTTTCACTCTCAATACATCCATTCATCCATCCATTTTCTGACCCGCTTGTTCCAGTTTTCAGGGTCGCAGGGGTCTGCTGGTGCCTATCCAACTCTCAATGGGCATTAGGCAGGGGTAGAGCGCCAGTCCATCGCAGGGCAACACACAGACACACCACCACTCACACTAATTTAGAGACTCCAATAAACCTAACTCACTTTTTTGGATTGTGGGAGGAGGCCGGAGTACCCGGAGGAAACCCACGTAGCATGGGAACATGCAAATTCTATCTCCTGACATGTTTCGATTGTCGACTGCCAGTTTTCCTCAGAAGTGATATGCCCTGATGTGTCCCTACAAGTTCTCTCATAAAAAGCTCAGGAGCTCATTAGTGACTAGAGCTCCTGATGGCCTCTCACATGGTTCATGCTGCTGGCCAAGTGAGAGACGGATTTAGAAAAAATTAGACAGAACTTTAATGGCATGTCATATGGCATGGCATAAAACTGGGGTATTCAACTCTAGTCCTCAAGGGATTCCTGAGACTTTTAGATGTGTCCCTGCTCCAACACACCTGAATCAAATGAATAGCTCGTTATCATGTATCTGCAGGTTTCAACCAGGTGTTTTGGAGCAGAAAAACATTTAAAGTCTCAGGAATCTGGCCCTCAAGGACTGGAGTTGAATACCCCTGGTTTAAATCATGTTGCTTGAGAAAAGGAAACTGGGACGTCCTTTTACCACCATGAATGCTAATGCTAGTGTGGAAGCTGTTATACAAGCTGCTGCGATGCCAACACGGTGTGAAAATACAGTTTGTCCACAAAAGCCTCCTGTCTTCTCCCCATCAGCAGAACTGATCCCAGTCTGTAGCTCCAATGGTTCAACCGAAAGAACATCCGTTTCTGCATCTTCACCTTCTACTAAAATGATTTCTAGTTTGGTCTTTTCTCCTTCCAGTCCATTCATTTCCTGGCGAGGTTTCACCAACTCGTTATCAGGGTTCTTCATGGCGTTTTCAGGACAAAAGGGATTGGTGTGTTCCTTCATTCCAGTCTGAAGATCACTCAATTTGTCCTTAAGACTTTTAATCTCCAAATCCTTTTCACACGTGTGACTTTCCATTTCACCCATCTGAGCTACAAATGAATTGTACTGTTGGATTAAAACATCATTATCCTTTAGTAGCTGCTCAGTTCGTCAATAAAGGATTTCATTGGTGAAGCTCATCATGCTTTGATCCCAAATTCTACCTATTGTACCAATGCAGATTTTCATTTCTCCAATTCTGACTTCTTTATTTTCGAGCAATATTTTAATGACTTTTCTTTGGTTTTCTCCAATTTTTCCCCAAAGATTATTTAATACAATCTTGCGACTTTGAATCTCAAAATCCCTCTCATTTTTAATTTCCTCCATCCAAGCAGCAAGTGAATTGTTTTGTTGGATTAAAACGTTTTTATCTTTTAGCTGCTGAGTTTTCACATCATATCTTTCACTCATGGATGTGTGTATTTTCTGTCCTTTTCGTGGAGCTGGACCTGTGATTCTGCATTTTGTTTCGATGTAGATTTTAGTTCCTTTCTTCCCTTCAAGCTCCAATTTCAAATCTTTAATTTTCTGGCAATATTTCAGAGACTCCTCTTTGGTTTTCTCAGATTTCTCCAAAAAATCATCCAATACAATCTTGAGATTTTAAATACAAGAATCCTTTTCATTGTTCATTTCCTCTATCCTTTTTCAAAAGGTTCATTGTTTCGTTGATTAAAACTAAATAATTTTCACTCGTAGAGCGCAGCTTTCTTTGCAATGATTTGATCTGTTCCTGATGTTCGGAATTTTGTTCCAATGCTGATTTTAATTCCTCTTCTTTTTCTTCAAGCTCTAACTCAAATTCTTTCATTTTCTGGCAATAATTAAGAGACTGTTCTTTCAATTTCTCCATTTCACTCAGACGAATATTTAATTCAGTCTTGTGACTTTGAATCTCAGAATCTTTTTCATGTATTTGATCTCTCATTTTCTCAATTTGAGGAACAAATGATTTGTTTTGTTCAGTTAAAACATTATTTTCCTTTTGCAGCTCCTGAATGTTTGAGGAGTTTGTCAGCGAGGAGGTATAGATGATTTTTGCTGTTTCGCGCTCATACTGAGATTTTGCATTTTCTTCCCATGCTGATTTTAGTTCCTCTTTTTGTCCTTCAAGCTCCGATTCCAAATGTTCAATTCTCTGGCAATGTTCCAGAGACTCTTCTTTGTTTTTCTCCACTTCATTCTGAAGATCATGAAATCTATTCTTGTGAGATTGAATCTCAAAATCATTTTCATCTTTAGTTTTGTCTATCTGAGCAACAAGTGATTTGTTATGTTCAACTAAAACATTATTTTTCTCTTGTAGCTCCTGAATGTCTGAGAAACAGATTTTCAGCGTGGAGGCAAACAATATTTTTGCTGTTTCGCGCTCATACTGAGATTTTGCATTTTCTTCCCATGCTGATTTTAGTTCCTCTTTTTGTCCTTCAAGCTCCGATTCCAAATGTTCAATTCTCTGGCAATGTTCCAGAGACTCTTCTTTGTTTTTCTCCACTTCATTCTGAAGATCATGAAATCTATTCTTGTGAGATTGAATCTCAAAATCATTTTCATCTTTAGTTTTGTCTATCTGAGCAACAAGTGATTTGTTATGTTCAACTAAAACATTATTTTTCTCTTGTAGCTCCTGAATGTCTGAGAAACAGATTTTCAGCGTGGAGGCAAAAAATGTTTTTGCTGTTTCGCGCTCATACTGAGATTTTGCATTTTCTTCCCATGCTGATTTTAGTTCCTCTTTTTTTCCTTCCAGCTCCGATTCCAAATCTTCAATTCTCTGGCAATGTTCCAGAGACTCTTCTTTGTTTTTCTCCACTTCATTCTGAAGATCATGAAATCTATTCTTGTGAGATTGAATCTCAAAATCATTTTCATCTTTAGTTTTGTCTATCTGAGCAACAAGTGATTTGTAATGTTCAACTAAAACATTATTTTTCTCTTGTAGCTCCTGAATGTCTGAGAAACAGGTTTTCAGCGTGGAGGCAAACAATATTTTAGCTGTTTCGCGCTCATACTGAGATTTTGCATTTTCTTCCCATGCTGATTTTAGTTCCTCTTTTTGTCCTTCATGCTCCGATTCCAAATGTTCAATTCTCTGGCAATGTTCCAGAGACTCTTTTTTGTTTTTCTCCACTTCATTCTGAAGATCATGAAATCTATTCTTGTGAGTTTGAATCTCAAAATCATTTTCATCTTTAGTTTTGTCTATCTGAGCAACAAGTGATTTGTTATGTTCAACTAAAACATTATTTTTCTCTTCTAGCTCCTGAATGTCTGAGAAACAGATTTTCAGCGTGGAGGCAAAAAATCTTTTTGCTGTTTCGCGCTCATACTGAGATTTTGCAATTTCTTCCCATGCTGATTTTAGTTCCTCTTTTTGTCCTCCAAGCTCCGATTCCAAATCTTCAATTCTCTGGCAATGTTCCAGAGACTCTTCTTTGTTTTTCTCCACTTCATTCTGAAGATCATGAAATCTATTCTTGTGAGTTTGAATCTCAAAATCATTTTCATCTTTAGTTTTGTCCATCTGAGCAACAAGTGATTTGTTATGTTCAACTAAAACATTATTTTTCTCTTCTAGCTCCTGAATGTCTGAGAAACAGATTTTCAGCGTGGAGGCAAAAAATCTTTTTGCTGTTTCGCGCTCATACTGAGATTTTGCAATTTCTTCCCATGCTGATTTTAGTTCCTCTTTTTGTCCTCCAAGCTCCGATTCCAAATCTTCAATTCTCTGGCAATGTTCCAGAGAATCTTCTTTGTTTTTCTCCACTTCATTCTGAAGATCATTTAATCTATTCTTGTGAGTTTGAATCTCAAAATCCTTCTCATCTTTCATTTTGTCCATCCGAGCAACAAGTGAATTGTTTTGCTCTTCACGTTCAAACTCCAAAACTTCTATACGCTCCTGAAGTTTTAAGTTCACGTCTTTAAGTCTTTTTTCTTCTGTAGCTTGTGTTAACAGGCTGATTTTTGCAACACCCAACTGTTCTTGGAGATGCAACAATTCTTTGCTGAGATTCTGATAATCATTTTCCAGCTTTGTCCTTTTTTGTCCATCTTTGTATTCTGAAGTGAGCTTCTCCCTCTTCTCATGCTGGATACTGTCATCCTGTTCTTCATATTGGGCTTGTAAAGCACATCCCTTTTTCAAAGACAGTTTAAGACTTATTTTGGACCTAATCCTCTCAACAATTTCCCGTGTTCGAGGGTTCACCTCACCGCGATAGGTCTCAGTTCCACTAGAAGTCGCAGTTTGCTCTTTGGTTGGATCCATCTCTGTCGTTGTAGAAAATAGTAGCCGATTGTAAGTTTAATGACCTGTGTTGAGTAAAGTGTCTCTTCCTGATCTCTATTGCCAATGTACTTCTTCTTATTATTATTTTGTGTAGTTTTACGGCAGTTGGCAACCAAGGCAAGGAGCGTTACCGTCCAAAATGCCAATGTATCTGAAGGGTGCAGCTTTTAAGTAAACTCAGATAAAAGGCAAAGGCGCACTACTTTTTTCTAAAGCTTAAGGTGCTGTGATGTCATCCTGGTGACGTCATCAAGCTAGGTAAAAGTAACAGATTACAAGTACTTGCGTTACTGTAATTGAGTTGCTTGTAATTGAGACCACCTGGTCTGCAGTTCCCGCTTAGTGGATGCAGTGGCGTGGCTCATTGACGTAAGGCTGCAGCAAATTGTGCGGTGCGAGTTTTTCCGGCACCTGCTGGAAGTCCTGCAGTGCTCCAAAAGTGAGCATAGTTTCCGCCTCCTTCTCCGATCACTGGTACACACGGATGCTCATTTAACGTAGTATGTATGTGGCGGCCTCTCTGCTCCTTTCTGGCTCGGCACAAGTTTATCATCATCTCCGAGGTAGGCTTGCTTGTTCTCTGGCGGCTGCTCCCGTGATAAATTAAGTTTTGAGTTACATTATACATCTTTTTACGTGACGTCAACACTTGACTTAGCAATGCGCTCCACCTTTTTAAAAGTGGTAAACATTTGCCTGACAACCGCTATTTACCGCTGATATCACGGTGGAGATTTTGCAGTCTGACAGATTTTTATCGTATAATGCCCAAATCCTGCGTAGTATTTGGCTGTCATAACCACGCCTGGCTGAAGGAAATGATGACCTTTTACAGAATGCCAACAGAAAAAGGCCAGAAGCAAAAATTCTGGATCCAAGCACTGAGGCGTACAAACGTAGATAGAACTAAATGGAGCCCAAAATCAAAGCAGTCATAAGTTTGCAGTAGACTTTTTTTTAATGGTAGGTTGTGTATTTTGGGGATCTAATTTCTTCCTGACTGATTTTATGACATTGATTATGAATTAGCCTACATTTAAATTGTAATTTATACAGTAATGACTGAAATGTTTATGGTTAGTATGTCTAACTTGAAGACAAGCAATGTGAAATGAACAAATATGCAATGCGTCGATTTGTATATGAACTGCAAGTATATTAAAATAAACAAATGTGCATCATATACCCATTTATGTTTGAATTTAGACTGTATTATATTATTAGCGGCGCTAACCTAGCATACCCACATTGTGTAATGAGCCAATTATCATGATGACACAGGCCTATATAGACACAAAAACACATACCACATGAACTGCAGGATTTACATCCAGGAAGAAGAGGACGGAAAACCAGTTCTCGTCAAAACGATGGACAACTTGGGAAAATACGAAGGATCCAACTAAACAACAACACTACTGATGGTAATCATGGATATGGACCCAGATCTATATAAACACTGGAAATAAAACTCAGACTGTGATTATTTTACGGAGACCGATTTAAATGTGAAACCAAGAGTAAAAAAGGTCTGTCATTTATTCATTTCATTTGCTAGGTGGGGGGGTGAGTAAGGATTACATTAAATTTAAATTCAAAGTGTTTATTGTCATATGTGCAGTTAGAAACACGTTTTTTTTTTTTCTATACAATGAAATTACTGCCTTGCTTATGAGCTGGGATATAATAATGTGTTTATACAAGTTAAATCTAACAGTGGAAAATACAACACTGCCAATAAAACTAACAACAGCAGTTAGAAACACGCTTATGAACTAAGATATATTACATTAAAATACTGCCTTGCTTGTGAACTGGGATGTAGTGATGTGTTTATACAAGTTGGATCTGATCCCATCATCAGACAGTGGAGGATACAACACTGCCAATGGAACTAACAACAGCTGGATTACCCTTGATGTAGAGACAAAACAAGGTGACATTGTGGATGAAAAGGGAAAAACCTTCCAAACACCTTCGAAAGAGGAACTATTCTTGAACTGGAGGAATGCTAACAACGTCTGGCAGGGAACAAGGCCAATACAAACAAAGATAGAGAGGACAACACTGACTACAGATGGACGTTCAGAAGAAATCAAGAATGTTTGACCAGAGAGACATGTAAACCCATGTAAATTTGCGATGGTAAAACAGGGGACGGGACCCGGATAAGCAAACTGCTTCTCTCGTCTCCTTTTTCGGCATGTACAAAAAAAGAAAAAAAAAAAAAAAAAAAAAAGTGAATGTAACCATGTCGGAAATAAACTGAATAAATAAATAAATAAATAAAATACATAAATCTACCTTGAAGAAAATGTATACATCCAAGCTTTTGTAAGTCCTCATCTTCTCCATTGTGTAGACGTCAGTACTCGTAAATAGCAGGCCACTGGAGATCTGGCCTTGTTGTCGGGTCATTTTTCCATGAACCTTGAGGTGTTTGGTACGGACAATATTCCAAACCAACCAGATGTAACTTCCCTTTTTATTGCTACTTGGCCTTTGGCTCTAATCTGCTGAAATATTCGTACAACATTGTAAAACCTTCATGTTGTCTGTGGTAAATAGTGTAAATAGCTGTTATCAGGTAAATGTAAACCCCTCTTAAAATGGTGGAGAGCATTGCTAACGCAAATGTCCCGGATGATGATGTCATGATGATGTGGACCTTATGTATGAAATAATGGCCAGAGGTAGTGGGATTTAATTTTAAAGTTTTTGTCTTCAGGCTCAATTAAGCTCTATTAAAACCGTCTGCATCTCCCATCAGACCTGCTGTTTTGCTTTGCCATATTGGTGCTGCTGGAGTTGAATCATTCCAGCCCTAGGACTCTATTATATCCAGCTCCACGAGATCGGCTGTTTTTAATACATTTGTATTTATGGTGGTTTTAACCCACTTTTGGTTCTGTTTTTTTTTAATGTTGTGGTGTGTTTTGTTTTATGCCCAGTCTTCACTGTCAGTCTGTCCAGGGATCAGCCCACGTCACCTTGCTGAGAGGCTGGGTTGTTCCCTCCAGTGTGCAACAGGCTAAGTTTTTTGTTGTTGTCATTGTCCGTGTCTTCATTGTATGGTTGTTTATAGTTTAGTGCTCAGTCTGTCTAGTTAATTGGATTATTGGTTTCTTGATTTTTGCTAATTTCCCTAGTCAGGGCGAAATTAATCATTCAAGTATATTATTCATAATTAATGTGACTATTGATTATATGTCTTATTCATAATATGTCTATGTGATTCTTCTCTTGAGCTTTTCTACTTCTAACTTGGAGGGGGTAGACACTGACTTACATTCTTTCAGCCTACACATACAGATAAGACACCAGATGTTCTCTCAGGAGACACACACACACACCTTGATGCCAGGCGCCAAAGTCTCCAACATCTCCTCACCCAGCCAGGTCACCCTGACCCCCCACCTCCTTTCTTTCTTTCTCTATCAGGGTGTGGCTTGTTTCTTATGTGCAACGGTTTTTGAAACTTTTCCCTTAGTTGCCTGCCGCTTCTCTCGTGCACAGGACTGGGCCCACTTTTGTATTCTTAATTTAGTTTAGAATAAATCGTTTTTTTTAATAATTCACCACGTTTCTTGACTGGACCTCATTATTTCAACACAGAGCACTAACTACTGGTTTAAATGAGGACAACTGCAAATTTTCTGTGACAAAATGGCGTCACAAACAGGATCCTTCTTCCGTGTCATGTGGCGTCTGCCTGGCTTGTACAGGGGTCGCGGGTGCGCGTTTGAGCTATACGCCAGTAATTCATGTAACGGGTACCCCCGTACTACCCCGCGCTAGACGGCCTCACGACCGGAGACTGGAATACGGACCTCCGGTTTGTCCTCAAGTACCATTTCCATATTTAATGTCTCTGAAAATCTCTGAGCCTCTCCCGGACGTATTCCGTGCAATCTTTGTCTCTTTATCAAAGACAAAATACTTTGTTCAAGTATTGCCTTCTTTAATGCCGTATATAACTTTTGCTTGTAAGAGTCTCTGTTGTTTAAGAGAATAAAGCAGAGCCTCTTTTAGCTCAGTGTTAGCCGTCTCATTTTCATCCAATTGCTGCTCTGTTTCAGTTAGCCTCATACCGTGGTTACGAACGTCTCCAGAGATACTCTGAAGCTTTTGATTTATCGCCGTCTTGTAACTGTTGAATTCCTGTTTAATATCATTCCTGAAGTCGTTCTTAAAGTCGGTCAAATCTTGCTTAAAGGCACACTATGTAACTTTGGCCACTAGGGGCGCTAGACCTGTAACTTTCACGTCAAGCGTCCCTAGTGACCACAAGCGCCGCAGCAATGTTGCACAAATCAACAAACAGTCAGTCGGCCAGCCTCCCTTGTCTTTTGATTGTGTATGCAGACAGTAGTTGACCTGTAACTTAGGGATAAAGATTGCCTCGAAGGGCTGGGGTGCGAAGCGGGGATGGGCTCGTGCCGCGGCTGGAGGAGAAGCCGCCGCCCCCGCCGCCCTCCTCTCTCCGATGCTTGGTCCTCCTATCCATCACCGTCGTCGGCCCCCTTTGCCGGGGGTTGGCGCGGCAGACGGGGGGACCCCGTCAGGCACCACGGGTGGGCAGATCCGTGAGAACACCGGACACCGCCCCGTGCATTCCAGGTCACCCTTCCGCTCCGTCCCAGGCAAAGGGGCTGACAACAACGGCAAGGCCAGGGAGCGTTATTGCAAGGCGGGCCAAGTACCGGGTCGCCAGATGCGGGGAGAAGAGGGCGGCGGCAGCTGCTCCTCCAGCCATGGCGCTTGCCCAGCCCCGTTTCGCACTCTTGCCCGACCGACCCAGCCCTGAGAGCCAATCCTTATCCCGAAGTTATGGATCTGACATTTCGACTTCCCTTACTAAAGAATCCACGTTAAACTCAACTATCACGGCGATTAGTGCACCCATTAACCCAACACAAAACTACCATATTGTGCTCTTTTGGCTGTGAACAGAGGCTAATCTCATTTCAGCTCCCCACAACAATGGCGCCGGGTCGGGAAATGCTCGTATGTTGTGACGTCATGTGGGAACTATGTATATCCGAGCCTGTTGTCACGTGACTGCCGTAAAGTGAAACGTTCTCCAGGCATTCTCCTGGTCACATGACCTGGCCAAAGACAGTCCGTCTCTCCAAATTTACATGGTCGGAATTTCAAGAGGGAAGCCCCGCTTGGAGCATTGATACTGTCAAGCCCTGTATATTGGCTTGAGGAATCATTTAAAATAACTCATATGGGTCAACTCTTTAGGTCAAAAAGTCAGCGGTGTGCCTTTAAGTTCCGTTTGGAGTTTTTGTATGCTTTTGGCTATGTTTTGGATAGCTTTACCGGTGTTAAAGTCTTGCCGCCGGCCTCCATTTCTTCCACGTTGCTTTTGGTAGTGTTCGCCGTATTTTTTTTCCCCCAGAGCCTTCTTTCTTCAAACCCCACTCATTTTAGGTCATGTTGGCTTCGAGCAGAAGCAGTTTTTGTGTTTTAGTGGGGGATTTTTTCTTGAAATTGACCAAGAAAGTTTTCTAAAGCTGCATCTTCAATCGCTCACCAGAAAGTCTATGATCGTTGTTAATAAACAAGGGTTTTCATACTCTAACGTAACGTTTCTCTTTTTTTTTAACTTTTATTTATTTGTTATGATTCGTGTGATTTTTTTAAATTATTTATTTTAGTTTCTTTTTTTTTATTTCCACACCAGGTGTGTGTGCATGAGAGAGAGAGAGAGAGAGAGAGAGAGAGAGAGAGAGAGAGAGAGAGAGAGAGAGAGAGAGAGAGAGAGAGAGAGAGAGAGAGGAGAGAGAAGAGAGAGCGAGAGCGAGAGAGGAGAGAGAGAGAAGAGAGAGAGAGTCGAGACGATCTAGAGCATAAGAAGATCGCGCGATAGATCGAGCTCTCTCTCTTCCGGCCATCTGTATGTGTATAGGGGAGGGACGCAGCCTGTGACTAGCCTATCACAGAATGCAAACACAGCTCAGCTTTCCAATGAGGATTTTCGTTAAATTCGAGCACAGATATTGACTCAAATTATTATTATATTACTTGTACTCGGCAAAATACTCGTTTCAGCTGAGTATCCGGCTCAACTATAGAAATCAGTATTAATCTCTGGTCCTCTTCCTACATTAAAGAGGGGTAGAGAACGCATTAGAAGTCTCCTTCAGCAGCACAACTTCTTACAATCCTACTGCAAACTCCAGAATTTCACATTTACCAACCAAGCTCCAGTATCCCTTATATTTTAAGATAGGTGTACAAGAAAACTAAAATAGCCACTTGTCAACCACTTACTAAATACATTTATGTGATTAGAATCTGGTAGACCGACCTTTATTAACATTGAAATGCTGTGAACATTCCTACAAGGGCTGGGCGACATGGACCAAAACTCATATCTCAATATATTTTCTCAGAATGGTGATATATATGAACCTCGATAATTTTATCAAACAAAGTCTGACCAGAAAGACAATTCTGGGTTAAATTTGCTGATGAAAAATGCCACACAGGCTCATTTACGAGCAAACAGCTGCACAATATGTGCACTCAGAAATCCATCTAACTGAGCTTTACATGCTGTTCTGAGAAGTAAAAGCAGCGACTCCTAAAACTAGTATTTTGATACATAATATTATAGTTTTCAATATTGCCAAAATAGTGTAGGGGAGGAGCTTGGACAAGGAGTGATAATAATTATAAAATTAATTATTAATAATATTACAGTAATTTGCCAAGAGGTGCCATCTGAAATTGAGTTAAAGTGTTTCAGATCACTTAATTTGTTATTAATACCTTGTCATCCAGGTTGTTGTCAAGACTGTCTACTCTCCATATAACAAACCTTATGATTGTAATATATATATATATATACAGTATATATATACATAAACCACAGACAACTTCTCAAAGTATAAACATTTATTAATCAACACAAGTTAAAACCTACTAACACAATAATGCTAAAAGAGCGCTACGCTCACTAAACTAAGGATAAATGTATATACACTTTCAAAACGAGACGAAAGCAGAGATCATTTTTCCCAGTTATTCTGGCACCAAACATGATATACTTTATGCAAAGTTAATGAGAGATATTCTTTAGGAACACTTTGACTGTAAAAAAAATTATTTGATCTTATTCTATGAATGTCCTTGATTTCCTGTGAATTGTTACGGCTGAATTTACGGTTGACCTCATTTGGAGACATGATTTATTGCTCTGGTTGAATGATGGAGTCCAGGCAGAGCATTGATGGTTTTATAAAAAAAATTTATTATAAGATAAAATAAAAAGGAGAAAAGAAGAAGCTTCCATCCTGAAAGAATGAAAAACAAAGGCTGGTGGCAAAGCAAAAATGCAAAACCCGTTCAAGACCCGTTCCAACGCTCTGACCAACAGTTTCAAAGCTTAAGCTTTTTATACAGATAAGAGCAAAGTTCCACTCTGGGGTAAGGAGGAGGGGAGAGTCAGATGCCCAATAGTGGAAAGATTTGAGGATGATGAAGACCTATATGTTATGAAGAAGATGTGGCGCCACTCTTATCTCCTTGATAGTGTGTGCTGCATGCGAGCAGAGACTCTGGCCTTGGCTCTGTGCACTGAGTACGCTCTGTACTGTTTAATCATGATTCAGCTGTTCAAAAGTGTAATGGAGTAATGGAGTCATCATGTATTAAAACATGACAAATTGTACACATGAACATACATTTGACGATATGATGATGAATATAATAATTGACCATAACATTCCCCACTTTTGGTCGCCCTCAACGACCAAATTAAGAAACAAAATTATTATATTCAGGGTTAACTTTTGTGAGGCACAGATATATCAAGAAAATGTGGAAATAAACTTCATCATTATTATCAATGGCATGAATCATCAAAAATCATCCTTTATTACATCTAGATAAGCAAAAAATCATTTGCATCAAGGACATCACTCGTCTTCATCGGCTGAGTTCAGTGGTAACTGGGGTAACCAATAGCCATGGTTACAATCACCGCACTTGATTGGCGGCTTCATGAGTGAAGAACCTTGAGTATTTTTCTCAATCGTAGCAGAAGGGTTTATGACTGTATTCCTGCAGCTAGGTGTGAGGTTGTCCACCCTCAACCTAGCTATGAGCATTTGGTGTGGCTTATAAACAAAGCTGGGCCCTTGTTCTAGAGCGTTTTCTTGTGTGTGTCGTGAAAAAGAAAATCTCAGTGGCCTTGTCGGTTCCCCCTTCATTGTTCGGTCAGCCTCCGTCTCAGCATCAGCTGGTGTCGGCAATCATCTTGGATCCATGTCGCCCGCTCTGCGACCTTCACTGCCGTGTGGGTCGTTCATTTCCGGTCGGCGTTGTAGATGATTGGTTGTTGTCTGAGGAAGGGTAGTGTCCACACACCTGGCAACCTCTCTTGGGATCGGCTGGTACCTGAACAGAAGAGGGGGAAAAACACCAAAACAGCTGGTACCTGGTACCTGGTAGGCTTTAGCTGGTACCTGAACAGAAAAAAAAGGGGGGGGAACAAAACAAAACAAAACAAAACAAAATAAAATAAAATAAAATAAAAGTTTAGGGGTGTTAGGGTTACTTAACTAACTAAATGAATAGTTAGTATGGCCAGGAAGGCAGAGACAGGTCAGAGGTCAGGATCTGAGAGCTTTTCAGATCCTGAAAGGTGCTGCTGCACAATCACACAATGGTTAGGTGTGGGTTAGTGAGCTAGCTCAATGTTATCTGTAGCCCATTCGCACGCGAGTGGGAAAATATGAGGCTGAAAGAAAAGTAGGAAGTATTAATTCGATTCTCTTTTCCTGGAGCAAGAAGAAGCATAGCTGGAGTTGCAGTGATTATCTGTGGTACATCTACTTACCTGGTGAGAAGCAACAATTTGAGAACCACTGTTTACAAGGACATGCAAGTCGGACGTAGAAGGACATGCAAGTCGGACAGGGAAGTGTGGAGTGTGATTACATGTCTTCTCAAGATGAATACATACAATTGGGAGACATGGAGATGTGAGAAAGCTAAATAAGTTTAACCAAATAAATAAATAATGTTATTTATTTATTTAAATTGTTTGTTTATTTTTCTTTGCTATCTCTAATTTGTGAAGGAGAAATCTTATTCTATCCTTTATTTATTCTGAATAATGTTAACACTCCACACCTAATTACATAGCCTAATTCTTTTATAGAGCTGAATTTGTCAGTTCATTTATTTCATAATTATTATTTGAGGTGTAATTTACTTACTTTTGAAGGTCAATTGGTGGCAAAAGTGTCTCCTATTCTGTGTCTGAGTTAGAGTTAAGCAAGATTATTGGCCCTTTAAGGTTAGACAGAATTAAAGTTAAGTTGAGTCGAACAATCATATTGTCTTTTGCTCTCTGTATTTATCCCATTTGTAGGGGTGACGAGCCCCAGCACGGTTTGGAGAGCTTCCTTAAATGCTTGGAAGTTACTTAACTTTAAACTATCTCTTATTTCAATCAATTATCAAGAATTTCAGGAGGACCCTTTTTAAATCTCAGGCGACCCAGATTGGGCCACCAACCCAATGTTGAGAACACTTAATTTTTCCCTTAAACGTGTCTAAACCCAAAGAAGGTGTTTTATGGTCTTGCACGCTAAGTGCTGGTGGAACAAGAAGAAAATGGTTGGAGGGTTTGAGGTATATTTTCCTATGATAAAATATAAATCAAAAAATCAGAGGGACGTTGGCCCGCTCCCTTCCCTTTTTTACATAAGAATACATTTGGATTCTTAAAACCATATGATAAATATCATTGGAAAATCACTTATCTGATCATTTTGGATGTGTCTCCGTTTTCCTCTCTTGTGTCTGCCTGCCTTTGTGCCCTCCAGCCTCCTTGACCTCCTCCTCCTCAGCCTTAAAAGGTCAAAGCCAGGGTCAACTGTACGCTCCCTTTGGAAATTTGAAGATCTGTCCCCACTTTTGCAGTTGGATTGGAAGTCTCTGTAGTCTCTGGAATAGATATTATGTTAGAACATCCACAATATGTCATATTGTCACGTGTCTATTTCAATCTATTTCCCCTTTGTTTCCCAGTTACAGTTATGGACAATACTTCCCTTTAATTCTCATCCTTCATCATAAGAGCAGTGACCAGGCATGGCGGCTGGGGGAGGCAGGATCGGAGTCGAGAAGGCGGTGGCATTGTCTGTTAGGAAACACTCAGAAACAGAAAGAGAGGAAAACATTAAGACTTAAATGAATAATTTAAAATATCTCTTTTCTTTAGTTGGATCTGATTCGTCTCCTTTGAGTATACAGCCAGCGACCTGTATTTTGGAAAAAGCTACACAATAACAACAACTAAGACGAAGACATAGACAAGTGCACACCACAACGAGTATACACATATAACAACAAAAACATGGACACTGAACATGAACAGTAAGGTCAGTCAAGGTCATTCCACTGAAAGTGGTATCATATATAAAAAACGTCGTTTGGTGTTTTTAAACACCCAGAAAAAACCTTTAAAACCTGGTAACTTTTTAGAAGGCCCAAGGCCTAAAACCATAATTTTTTAACAAGCAGCAGTGTTTTCTGAACACCCCACTACATAATTGGCAAAAACAGGGAGAAGATCTAGTGCATCAAAACCCAGGAGGAAACGAAGGTGAAACAGAGGAACATGTGTAGTCAAACAGCCATTCATCGGTCAATCACTCAATGACACGTCCACGGCACATTCGCACTCACAACGCGGTTCTCTCAAGCATACGTAACGTGTCATCATTCAGTCATTCATGCAACGCACACGTTCATGCCTCAATTTTCACGTCCATGCATTCACAAGGTTTTGTTGCATAGTGCCTAAGTAGAATATAGGTCTCATCTAACCCACCAGCGGCGATAGCCAGTCCACCTCCTCTCTCGGGTCAATGAGCTCTTATTGCCCCCCCATGCTTGGCAACCTTTTAGTGTTAATTAATTGCTTTTCACTGGTATCATCTGATTACTAAGAGGTACGCTCCTTTTTACTTCCGCCTTGGCGGAGTCTACACTTAGAGTATTGCCCGTGTGGTACCGACAGTCTACTAGCTGCTGATCAGGCAGAACTCGCACGCTCGTGCACAATAACTCAACCCCGGTACCCAACCGGGGGAAACTCAACCGCTGTCCGTCTCCAGAAATGTAAAAAAGAATCTCTGAATCAGCAGGAAACTCAACCACCGCTCTTGAAAAATAAGAGTTTGGGAATAACTCAACCACCATAAACTCCAGAAGTCTAGGAAAAAACCTCTGAATCAGCAGGAAACTCAGCCTCTACTCTTGAAGAATAAGAGTTTGGGAATAACTCAACCACCATAAACTCCAGAAGTCTAAGAAAAAACCTCTGAATCGGCAGGAAACTCAACCTACACTCTTGAAAAATAAGAGCTTGGGAATAACTCAACCTCGGTCTGCAACCTGAGGGAAACAAACTCAACCCCGGTACCAAACCTGGGGGAAACTCAACCGTCAGGACTTTCTGGGCACCTCTAATATCATTCAACATTAAACGGAGCACGCAACCTCTAATAACCCTCACTCTAAGAGGACGTAGAAATTTGTTCAGAACGGTATTCGGTTACCAAGCATGTATCAAATCAGGTGGACCACTATCCCCCGAAGAGCGCTTTCCCTAGCAAGGTTTATCCTTTTTCTGCACATTAAACCAGGACTTCTTGTTTGAAAAGTAATTGCCTATGTACTCATAGCAACTAATGGGACATTTTTTCTCAGGAAAAAATTGGTACCCCCCCTGCTGTCGAGTGGCTTTGGGCCGGCCAGACAGTCCGACGCGGTAAGGGGGAGGCGCGCAAAATGAAAACAATGAATGTTGAACTAGGCTGTCTGTCGCAAGCAGCTTCAAAAAGGGTAAGGTACAGATTGTTTACGAGGGTATCGGTCAAAAAATGTCAAAATGTAAACTTGGTTGAGGCTGCAGTCCTCAATCTCTGTCTCAATTTTCCTGAAATTGAGTAAAAACAAAAGAGAAAAAGAAGAATCGTTCAGAAATAACAAAGGAGAAAAACGTGTGAGCTCAAAAAAAAAATCATGGCCAATAAAATAATAAAACATTAAAAGTTCAGCTCCAAAAGCTGAGGCAACGGAGGGCTCTTTCTTCAGTGGATGTAAACATATCTTGCATTGTGGGGGGCCTCCCCTCAGCAAGAAAATAAAATGAAAGAAAAGCAAACAAAAACAACCTTATCAGTAACACTATTTTCTTCCCCTTTGTTTGTTCTTTTCTCATAAAGGCAAAAGCAACATAATGAATAAAAGCAAAGATAAATGATGGGCACACATGGTCTTATGTGGCAAACAGAAGGGTTCTGTGTGAAGTTCTGGTGGTCTTGTGTTTCTCATAGTTATGAATGTGGGTGTGTGACTGTATGTCTGGTCTGTCTGCGTGTGAGAGAAATAAATGAAAACAAAATAATCTAGTGCACAGTCAGAAGATAGAGGGGTTAGTATTGTCCTATCGAAGGAGAAGCTTGTTGGCTATTTGCTAGTTGTCCCCCTCCATGCCAAAGTTCAAGGCTAAAGTGATTTAGCACTACCACCAAAGGCTGTGGTGGACTTCTTGTGGCTTGGTATCCTTGTGGCTTTTGAAACAGTGTCTTTTTTGGTGAAGATTTCCAGCAGACGTGTGACCAGTCTGTAGTTGCTGCCCATCATTCAGGCAGTAGTCGTGGCGTTTAACTCGCAACTCATTGGTGGTGGAGTGTCGAATCACTCCGACGCCCACAGGTTCTCAGTCTTTGATGATGGGGCAGGATGTGTTAATCCCAGCATTGGCATGCGGCCCATTCATAGACGATGAAGAGTTGACTTGGGACTGAGCGAGTTATTTCAGCATTGCTTTGCTGAATGGGAGTTGAGTCCTTGAGTCCTGAAAGGTCACAGACCTTTGATTGTCCATTTCCTTCTGATGCTTGGTCCTTTGAATGATGTTGACATTTCATTAGCATAAGAGTTGAAGGTGATTTATTTCTTTCATTGAAGATGTCGTTTCTTCAGGGGCAACCGCAAAGCCAACAGAAACTAACAATGAAATAATAAAAAATGATAATGATGATAACAGTAATATTAAAATAAAATAAAATGAAATACTGTATTCATCTGTGTGTGTGTGTTTGAGTGTGCGTTGCTCATATTCATTTTAGAGTGAACCCATCAAACATGAAATCAAAATAAAATTTAAAATAAAAATAAAAATAGTGTCTGTGTGTAATGGCACTATTCTGTCGGCAGGGGGAGAGGTGAGAAATCACAATGTTGTGTCACCATGTGACCTTTCACTAAACTGGCCAGTGAGGGGCGCTACCTCTCTCTTGTTTGAGTGTGTGCGTGTGTCTCTCGTGGGTGTGGCTCTCTGCCTCTCTTTGCGTGCGCGTGCTTCCCTCTCTCTCTCTGTGCGTGGGTGCGTGCGTGCGTGTTTGGCTCTCTCTCTTTCTCTCCCTTTCTCTCTCTCTGTACGTGTGTGTGTGTGTGTGTGTGTGTGTGTGTGTGTGTGTGTGTGTGTGTGTGTGTGTGTGTGTGTGTGTGTGTTCTGAGAGAAAAAAAACCCAAAAAAAAGGAAAACCAAAGCAGAAACACAGCAGCCGACGTGTGTCTTCTCACTGCGAGAGAAAAACTAAACAAAAAAAAAAAAAAAACCCAAAGCCGGCTCTATCCAAAATGAGAGCCTTAAAGCCAAACAACTACAAAAAAAAAAGAAGTAAAACTCACCGAAAGCATGATCTGAGTTCACATCATACCAAGATTGTATATGCGTATGCATATATTATTTGTTTATTGGATTCTTCATCTGTTTGATTCACAGAAACACAATTTAGGTTAGGTTCGGGGTTTTAATCTATTTTGCTTTCGGTACAGAGGTGAACTCAGATCATGGCACCGCTGGGATGTTTTGGAAACTTTGGTTGCCCGTCTATCTGTCTGTGGGTGTCCGAACAAAACCAAAGTAAATAATGACCAGCCGTATTTTATGCCTAAACAAAATATCCGAGCCCGAAGAAAACCAGAGAGAACCTACAGCATTAAAAAGCAGAGAACCTCAACCATTTGAGCCCTTCTCATAGCAGCCTATTCACTGTCAAAACACAGAACAGCTGAGGATCAAGATCAAGATCAAAGCTGAAAATCAATACAATGCTTGACTGGTTCCAAAAAAATCAACACAGAGCGAATATATATGTAAATGAAAATTTATATATATATATATTTATAAAGGCTTTACCTTAGTCCGAATTGGTGTTTGAGGTTCAACCGATGGTTCGTGCTCCAGTCTCTGTCCGAGGGGTAGACCACCGCGAGGCTTGGGGTTTTAAGTGTCGCGGCAGAAGTCCCCCTTGGCAGAAGATGGATCTAGTTCGTCGACGCCAATTGTTACGGCTGAATTTACGGTTGACCTCATTTGGAGACATGATTTATTGCTCTGGTTGAATGATGGAGTCCAGGCGGAGCATTGATGGTTTTATAAAAAAGATTTATTATAAGATAAAATAAAAAGGAGTAAAGAAGAAGCTTCCATCCTGAAAGAATGAAAAACAAAGGCTGGTGGCAAAGCAAAAATGCAAAACCCGTTCAAGACCCGTTCCAACGCTCTGACCAACAGTTTCAAAGCTTAAGCTTTTTATACAGATAAGAGCAAAGTTCCACTCTGGGGTAAGGAGGAGGGGAGAGTCAGATGCCCAATAGTGGAAAGATTTGAGGATGATGAAGACGTATATGTTATGAAGAAGATGTGGCGCCACTCTTATCTCCTTGATAGTGTGTGCTGCATGCGACAGAGACTCTGGCCTTGGCTCTGTGCACTGAGTACGCTCTGTACTGTTTAATCATGATTCAGCTGTTCAAAAGTGTAATGGAGTAATGGAGTCATCATGTATTAAAACATGACAAATTGTACACATGAACATACATTTGACGATATGATGATGAATATAATAATTGACCATAACAGAATGAAGAGAGTTAGTGGCAGTATAGAAAAATACATTTCAAAATTTTAGCAGAAATGTGTGTCTGCTTTTGGAATGTTTCATTGTTAATTCTTGGAGAACAGTAGAACACAAAGGGAAAATATTCTGCCATGTGCTTCATTCAAGGAGCAGTGGGGGAAGAACAAACAGTCGTAAATTTCTGTTTTCACCTTCTTTGTATCTGTTTAAAAGGAAAAAGGAGGAAACTGTTTCTGACCAAAGTAGTCAAAAAGTGCGCCGTGGTATCTGTCATAGACATGACCTCCTACAATAGAAAACTCGATACATCTTGAATCTCGATATATCGCCCATCCCTAATTCCTAAATTATAAAACAGCCTAAATAAAAACATAAATGTGTATATGAAGCACGTGTGTTTATTTAATATACTTACAGTTTATATACAAGTCAACGCATTGCATATTTACTGTTAATTTCACATTGCTTGTCTTTAAGTTAAACATTAACATTTTATTTTCATTATATATTTTCTTATAATTTCTCATGTTCACTCACAGGGTTCTCTAGCTGAGAATAAACAGGCATCTACAGACACCTCCATAGATGAGCCCCTTACTCAAAGCACAGAGCACTTATACCCTATCAACACTGTGTTGAGCAGTATAAAGCAACATGCAGTTCAAACTAAAACTCACAGAAGAGGAGTTAACCATACAATTCTAATCAAAACTAAAACTACAAACAGAACCCAAAACTATGAAAAAACTATTAGATGTGGATGATTAAATATCAAATAATTTTCATCTAAATCTCTCTTAGTGAATGATCCTATAACTGACCATCAATTAGGTTTATTATGCCTCACGGAGACCAGGCACAAAAGCCTGTGTTACTCATAATGAAGGTAGCCCTCCCAGCTATGATAACCTCCATATTCCCCGTGAGGGCGGTTGGGTAGGGGGAGTGGGAGCAGTTTTCACTCTTGCTTATCAGTCATCCCAAAAACCAAACTCTCTTGAAATTTGTAATCCAAAAAATGAAATTGAAAACCCCATCATACTGGTTATAGTTTATCATCCTCCTGGTCCATATTCAGAGTTTCTCTCTGAATTCTCTGACTTTCTCACTGATCTGGTGTTGAGCACCAATAAAGCAATCATAGTCGGTGACTTTAACATTCATGTTTATGTTGAAAACAACAGCCTAAATAAATCATTTACCACTGTTAGATTCAACTGGCTTTACACAAAATGTAAACAAACCAACTCATTATCTTAATCATGCCCAGTACCTTGTTCAAACATATGGATTAGATATTGATCACCTGACAATGTATCCTAAAAACCTATTCTTTCAGATCACTTTTTATTATGTTTTGAATTCAGAATATCAGCCTGCTTAAACTCTGAGAGAAGAATACACTATAGAAGATCATTGTTTGAAAAAGCTGTAGCTAGATTTAAAGCATTAGTTCCTTCACTGCTTACCTCTGATCCATATGATATCTCAACAGAAAGTAGCTATCAATGTCTTACGACAGAGAAAGTAGATGATCTTGTCAACAGTGCAATGTCACTGCACACAGCTCTGGATACTGTTGCTCCGCTTAAAAGAAGACAATATGTCATAAAAAAGGTCGCTACCTGGTATAATTCTGAATTGCGTCTTTTAAAACAGGCATTGCAAAAATTGGAAAGGAAGTGTCTCTCTTCAAACATAGTAGAAGTTCATATTTCCTGGAGAAAGATTAACTTGTAAAAAACATCTTCTCAAAATAATTGTGTGTTTTTATACGACACTGCAGCTACGCTCACCAAAAGTCACAGCTTTGTTGAATCCAATCTCCCTTTTGTTTCCAAAACTCTTGAGAAAATCATTGCAGATCAAATATGTGATCATCTACAAAAGAAAAAATTATACAAGAGCTTTCAGTCTGGCTTTAGAGCCCATCAGAGCACAGAGACTGCCTTACTAAAAGTAACCAATGATCTCCTCTTAGCCTCAGACAGAGGGTTGGTCTCAGTTCTGGTACTCTTTTAGATCTCAGTTCAGTCTTTGATACAGTTGATTATCATTTGTTGCTGCAGAGACTGGAAAGTGTTTTTGGGATTAAAGAAACTAGTACAATGCCCATCGGCAGTATGTATTTATATAGTGGGAGGAGCTTTAGTAGAGTTGTCAATTATTGTCAAATGAGTATGTGTTTGAAAGTTGGATGTGCAAAGAGGTGTACATACCCTGTAGTGTTATAAAGGGGTATATTTGTAGGTGCAAAGTAAAATACCGTGTGAGATTTCCCTGGTTTAATTCTATGGGACATGCACATGATATATAGATAAAGGTTGCACCAATGTTTCCTGGACTTAGGTAAATGGATAATAAATGTTTCAGAGCATCCTGCCTTTAGACCCTCCGGCGGTGAGGAAAAACAGAAAATCCAGTGGGAAAATTAATTACACACAAACATGCCATGTACATCCAACATACGACCATAGAGAAGAGATACAGAAAACTGGTGGGTTTTACACTAAAGGTGCCCCTCTCCATTTATCCAGGCTTGGGACTGGCACACAAGAACACACTGAGTGAGTCCTCACGCGCCTGGATTTCCACCACCACACCATGTTAGAGGTTAGTTTGTTAGTTGTTAGTGTGTTAGTTCTTAGTAGTAATAGTACGTAGTATCAGTGTGCGTGCCGCTCAGACGCTCCTCCCTCTCATGTCTCATTTGGTCTAATTTGTGTTGATTTCAAAATCAAAATAAATGTTTTTAAACGTAATTACTAAAGAAGTTAAATATAATGGAAGCACACCCTCAGATTCTGTGTAATATGAGGGTTAAGAGAACTGTAAGCCGGGTCAGAAGTGGGAGCCTGTTTGGGCTTCACCACAACTGGGTCTGTTTGGACCTCTCCCTGCTTCCAGCCTCCCCCAACTACTGACTGAGCATGAGAGAGTGGTTTACTGTCAGTATTTCAGTATACACAACATTGCTTAGAAAGTGTCGCTTTTTCTTAGTTTCTTTGTCTAGAGCGAGTATACTAAGTCTGTTTGATCTTCCAACTCTGCTGGTGGCAACATAAAATTGTCCATGGCTGAAGAAATCTCTTGTGATGAAAACACCAACACGCTGCAAAGATTGACCCTGTGACTTATTCACAGTCATAGCAAAGCAAGGTCTCACTGGAAATTGTTTGTGTCTTAAGGTAAATGGAAAGATGTTGTGAGATGGTATGAGTGTGATTCGTGGAATTAAGAGTGTGCGTCCAGCATTTACACCAATTACAGATTTTGTAACTAAGAGGTGCGGATTTCTTTGATAATGTATCTTGAGAGTCTTTTCAAAAACTCAGTTGGGTACATATGATGACCCTCAGAATCTGCTGTGTCAATACTGTTGCAAACATGTTCTTCTCCTGGAAAGATCTTGGTCATGTACTCATTTACTGTCAACTTCAAAGTTAGTTGGGCATAATATGACACGTTCACATAGCCAAGTTGGACAGGAAATGTTGGCCAGCGTGTCTTCACACACCCAATTTACAATGTCTTTTAGTTTGTCACCAGAAATTGTCAAGGTGTTTTTGAGTTCAATTGCGAATTCACCTTCCTCTGGAACTATTGGAATTTTTGCCTCGCCAAGGTCTACGAGGAAGTTTTCTTCAGCTTGTTGATGTTCTGTAGCTTGAGAGATTCTCATGTTTATTGTTAGACTGAGAGTTTCAACATTTTTCCATAGGTATGAGCTCTTGCAACACCGTCCTATGATCTCGGTTCGGCTACCGTGTGGCACGACGGTCAGTATTTGCCTCCAGTCGCCACCAAAGACCATTGTGATACCACCAAAGACCATTGTGATGCCATCAAATGGTTTGTCTGATCTACGAAGCCATTCTGCTGCTTCTAATGCCACTTGCGGCTGTTGTAAGAGCCACTTTGCCTTTTGCACGGACTTTGTTCAGGATGTGGCACGATACAAAGGTTTTTCCTGTCCCACCACTTGCATCAAGCACAATCATCTTTCCAAGTCCCTGTTCCACGCTCTCTATCACGGTTTTGACAACACTTTGCTGCTCATAATAAAGTGTGTTGTCTGTGTAACCCAGGTTAAAATCTGTTACTATATACAAAACAATTGTATATTAGTTCTGCCCCTTTAAATTACCCGTGCATAGTGCGTGCACTTCGACCTCACGTAACCTCACGTAGGCCAGTCACGTGACTGTGCTTAGCCAATTGCATTGGAGCATTAGTGTTTAACCTGGCTGTGGCGTCTTCCACATTCAGAGGTGTGGGGAAGCCGATCGATAGCTGCGGACAGGTTTGTGTTTCTCAAACTATTCACTTGTGTGCTCGATTTATGCATTTTAAGTTAAGCCTATCATTGTAACTTTTAGAACAACCCACTGTGCTGCAGGGAATCCGTCGCCGCCATTGTGTTGCATCACGTAGAGGAACTGGTGAGTATGTCTGATTGAATGAATGGGCTACAAGCTAAGCTAGTGGCGCCGAACACTAGTATTAGCATTGGCTATTCAAATAAATGGTTTCGATGCATCTCATACTGTTGTGAAGGTTGCTATTTTTGTGTGAACAAATAGTCCTCACAGACTAACTGTGTTTATATGCACTAGTGAAATCAGATTAAGCAGATCTATTTGAATCTTTATATGAACTTTGTGCAGCTAAAGCAGGTTTAATATTGCACTTTTGACTGTTTTAATATTAATATGAACTTTGTGCAGCTAATGCAGGTATAATATTGCACTTTTGACTGCTTTGTCAATCTCTTGTTTATTTTGTAGTTTATACATTTGATTGATTACATTATTATTTTGTGTACACATGGACTTGGACATAGATATGGAAATATACAAATGAACATTAGCTAAAGTTAATGCAACTTAGTTAACCATAGCCCTATTATTTACTGGTCCTGTTGTGATACTACAGGCCAGGTTCTCTGTCTTTGGAGACGATTGATGGTGAGCTGAACTAAGGCTGGGAGCCTACCTTCGAAGCAGCATCCACTGAACAGCCACCCTGTTGGTCTGGTAGGAAGGTTGTCCACAGCCTGTCCACCCCCACACACTTCTCAATCAACCAACGCTTCACTCTCACATGCACATTCCCTGTTCCACAACAATAACCTATGGACTTGCCAATATGAACTCTCACAAAACCCTCGTGGGTTGTCGCGTTGGTCGTTGAAGAAACCAAACAATGTGGACAATTTTTTTCGTTTTTTGGTTTGTGTGTGTGTGGCATTTGCTGTGTGTTCCGTGGTCATATCCTGCTAGATAATAACTATACAGTGCACTTAAATACTGGTTACCGGTTTAACTGCAGTCTGTAAATATTGTGGGGTTTTCTATTTTTTCCCATTATTTCTGTTTCTGTAAATATTGTGGGTTTTTCCATTATTTCTGTTTCTGTAAATACTTTGTGTAAACCACTATTTAATATATGGTACCTGCACCAAATCTAAACTCTTGTTTCCGTGTTGTCACTGACCGCCAGCTCCTGTAGTCGGATTTACTCTTCTGTGACCAACTAGCCTATACATTTTCAGTTCTTAAACTATTAGTATTAGCCAAACATTAATACTATCAGCGGGTCCCACATACCCACTACATCTTGGTGAGCTAGCTAGGAGCTGGTTTGTACAGTGAGTAGCACATTATAACAACAGAACTCACCAGTCCGTTTTTCGCAATGGAAGTCTTTGAAACCCTCGGGATAAAAATTCCTAATGCCGTCTTAGTGGATGGGCCGGTTAAAGAGAGTTTCGCTGAAGTTATAGAATTTCTCGATCAATACAGTGACATTAATCGCGAGGACATTATTGATGCTAGCGAATCTGAATTTCATCAGATGCTCGTGGTCGAATTTGTGTCGGGAGCATCAGTCGCAAAACTGTCGCCTAGACTGCCGTATACATTTATTTTGGAAAAAAGTAACGAATTCAATATTAGGAGTTTATCCCAAATTTACACCTCAAAGTTGGGCGGTTCAAAGACTGACACTTCTTTGTCAGACCTGAAGGACATTGCTAAATTATCAGGAAAAGTGTACTCGATGGTTCTTGGAGAAATTATGTCCCAGATTCAACAAACAATAGCGCAACTGCATCCCGCTGCGGGAAATGTCCCTAAAAGTGAACAAAAGCAAGCTGACCAATCAAGAAACCCGGCAGAGCCATCTGTACCTCTTCCAGTACCAAGTAGAACCTTTGGACAAGTGTTTGCTCCTTTACGACCCCCTCTCACCCCACCTGTTTCTGCTTCTAACAGTGCCAGTATAAACAGCACCGGCAGACGATCGATTGCACCTGGTGATCTCAACCCTCCTGAGGTGCAGCGCTACGTTGTGGAGCATGTGGTCCGGAGCAGTGATGCCCCTATGCATGCCACCCACCGCCTAAAACCGTTCTCTGGTAAAGTGCCCTGGCCAAACCATGAAATGGACTATGACACCTGGCGGTCTGGCGTCGAGTTAGTGCTGCGGGATCCAGCCATCTCGGATCTCCAACGCACCAGATTTATTCGTGACAGCCTGCTGCCCCCTGCGTGTGACGGTGAAACATCTAAGCCATGATGCGCCGCCACATACCCGCTACATCTGTTTGAGTAATTTGAGCTTGAAGTTCCTCCCATGTTGTCCTCTGTCTCGTGCTGGATGATGCGGGGAGTCTGATTTTGATCATGAAATGGATTAGGCTCAGGGAGTCCAAAGTTTCCACTCAGTGTGAAGCCATGTCTTTCAACGTGGTCCTTGAGGTCGAGTAGCACTTCATTCAGAATGTTCTCATTTCTTCACAAAGAACACGTTTGTGCCTTTCCCAAAACTGCAAGTGCTCTCCTCTAAGAAAAAACATGAACATGGTAGCAAATACTTCACGTAGTGCTGGGCCAAAGGTCACATTTGCTGCTTCCTCCATAACAGAATCCACTTCCTGGTCATTGTCAACAATGCCATGTGCAATGCAGGCAGCCAGATAGGTGTCCTTGACCACATCTCCAACTTTACGGCGGTCTCTGAAGGAAGTAAGTTCTGGGATACGACATAAAAGGATGCAGAGATAGAACAGGTCAGCAGTGTGTGGGTTGAAGACAATCACTGGAAGGCGTCCAACGGTGTCGGCCATGCGATAATTGTGGGAACTCAGTCTTTTTTTGCAATCAAAATGGCTTACCTGTGTATGTGAAGTGTTGAAATACATCTGGGTACACAATGTGTTGCATGTGTGGATGTAGAGACATTGCTTTAAAAAAGGCAGTCAATGTAGTTGCAGGTGGTCCTGTGTCCATTAAGTTGTGGACAGCGCCGTCATCATTGAATGTGATGACTTGTTCATTCTCTAAATGAATTGCCAGCATTTTTACAGGCATTTTTTTTGTTGGATGGGGAATTCATAGATTTGTCAGTAGGCCTCAGATGCAGTGATGTACTGCCCTATCTCATAGCGCGTCACCTCATCGTTTCACAGTTGCTCACGGTCAGCAACATCCAACCTCACAAGACATTGATCTGGACCCTTCTCCAAGTATTTGTACAAATACTTGACACTGGAGACAGCACAGACAATTTCAAGGTTGATGTGTGCATTGTATCAGAGCAGGAGGTATGGATTGTATGGCACAACCCACTCATTATTGACAGACGCAGTTATGCCCCCTCTGATCGTCCTTAAGATGGGAGAGCCAGTTGCATCTTCAGCTCGTCTTCTGTACAGTGGGTAAGAGATGTCTGAGGAGCTTGTGGTATGTCTCAACTGTTTGGGGTAGTCCTTTGAACACTTTCTGTCAATCATGCATGGACTGCTACGATTCCATTGTCCACATGGGCCGTGAATCATATGTGATGTGACAATGTGATGTAGATGTGGATTTGTGTCTTTGTTTGGAATCTCTGCAGATACGATGTGATCAATATCAATGGAGGTCCTGGGTTTGTCATGTTGCACCATGGTGATGAGCATATGTATATGAGGAAGATGTCTTTTTTTCACCATCACAAATGCATTCACATGTCCCAGTATGTCATGTATCAGAAGGTCTGTGAGTAGAGCTTCCACCTTCATGTGGAATACTCTGGCAATGATGTCTGGTCTTTGATGGGTCAGCTGACCTTCAAAAAGCGATCTTTTAATCTCAGCCCAGTTGGGGTTGCAAGTGAAGGTGAGGAAGAAGTCTGGTTTGCCTTTGACTCTGACCAAGACCATGGCGTCTTGGAATTCTTTGGCGTACCATCTTGGTGATCCATAAATCGTGGGGGCAGAATGGTTAGGCGTCCCGGGATGAATAGTAGGGTTAGTGCATGCGGCTAAGACGCTCCTCCCACCTCGTGTTTAGTTTAAAATTACATTTTTGAAACGTAATCACCAAAAAAGTCAAAAATAATGGATGCCGCAAAGTGTGCTGACAAACTCTTGCAAGACTCCCTCGGGCACCATGCAATAAGCTTTAGCATAGCTTTCTTCACTATAAACATAACATACGTAGACGCATACTGTGGAGGGCCGCGTCTACAGCGCAGCCATCTTGCAACGGTGCTGGTGGAGGCAGCTGTGCATGGACATGTGAGGGATTAGAAGGTTGTTACAGTGCATAAGGAAAGTATTCTCAACGTTACAGCTGTAGGGGAACAAGGATGATTAATATTCAAAAATATTAATTATTAATTTTTAATATGTTCGTTGCCAGAGGTGCCATCTAGAATTGAGTTTTAAGTGTCCTAGATCACTTTATTTTAATTAATTGTTACAGTTCCCTGTTTTTGTGGTGGGTTCTTGACGTCAGAATAGAGGTTTAATAAAGGTTTAAATGTCAATGAAAACACAGCGTTTACAATATGTACATGTTTATTTTACAGGCTATTACCACGATGATTGATTAGGCAGTTTCACAATTATTCACAGTTATTTTGACTCATTGGTATCACACAAAATGTACATTATAACACAGCTGTATGGTATCTACACATTCTGAGTGTTTTAGATGTTTGCGTGAATTTGGGATTTTTAGGGATTTCCTAACGCTCTGAGGAAGAGGAAGAAGGAAAATGGAAAGTTAAAGTAATGAAATTAATAAAACTTTACCAAAATGAAAAATATGGACTATGAATCTAGAATTTTCGATTGAGAGAATTTGTTAAGTTATAAACCACCTTTTTGCCAGAATTGTGTGTGCGTGCAGTTTTACCCTCCTTCGAACAGGCGTGATGATGACAGCTCCTTCTGCGTAACCAGCAGTGTGTGGGGAAAAAGCTTTTCCTGTGTTTTTCCGAAGACGTTTTCCGCTCATTCACTGTACGGGCCCGCGGGATACTGTCGGCCTGGCTGGGGTTCTGGTTCTCCTGCACGGCACCACTCCTGGACGTCGATGGGTAGTTTAACTAACATGTTCTCAAATCAAAGATGCTAGAGTTCGTTAAAGCTTACTCATGGGAGGCTATAAAATTTGATTTGCTCCAAAAATTAAAAACTGCTTGGTTAATTTCAAAAATGGAGATAAAACTTAAAGTTAGTCATTGTGGAGGTGGCTGGTAGCCACTTCCTGACTGGAGAGAAGTTCAATCAATATCTCAAAAATTCAGCATCACTAAACTGAATAACATCTAACTGTTAAGTCAGATGCAAAGAGGAGGACTAGAGAGAGGTAAGAGCAAGACGTAAGAGCGAGACGTAAGAGAGTGTGATGGGGGGAGCGAGGCCTTTTATAAACATGTCAAGAGGTTATCTGATTGGTCAAAACACATCTGCAGTGTGGGAATGAGTGAAACCTGATTGGCTGGCAGAAAGAAGCGGGAGGCTTAACTTTCCTGTACAGAAGACAAAATGGTGGGGCTATCCCACATGTGCTTCTTAAACAAAGAGTCATAAAACTAGATAGGGTGTTACCATGTTAGGTCTAAAATGGAGCATGGGTGTGTGCCAATTGCATGAACCCTTGAAAAATGACTTTCAATTGATTATCCCTTAAATGACTGATTTGAATTATTTCTAGCTTTAAGCATAACAAAGGAGGACAAATACACTTTTGATCAATGATCATGGAATATGAAGTTATAAACATTTCATATGTCAGATGGAGGCACACGATGAGTCTCTTTCCTGTAGACAAATGGTTAAAATCGAGGTCCCATGTCTGGAATTCATTTAAATCACAGTTCTGCCTTTAAAGCATCAGATGGTGTATAGGTTTTATTTTTATTTCTTCCTTCTTAATCTTCATGTTGAAAAGGATGTCTCTGGTGTAGGGTGTCAGGTTACATCCCTGTTATCTCTGTGGGATGTCTGTTCTTTGGGGAGGATGGGTGTCAGCAAAAAGTCTGCAGGAAGAAGGGCTGGGATTTGAAGAAATGTTCCTTGGTCCATTCTTCCATTGTCTGTTTTTGAGTCATAAAAGTGTAATAAAATTCCAAACGTGCGACAGTGTTTTTACCGCCTTTTGACCATCGACCAGGGTTCCTACAGAGCCTTATTCCAAAAGGGATTAAATTCACTTTGTTCCTCAAAATTCTACACATAATACCCCATAATGACAACTTAAAAACGTTTGCTTGAGATTTTTGACAAATTATTAAAAAATAAAAAACGAAGAAATCACTTGTACATAAGTATTCACAGCCTTTGAGATCAAGCTCAAAATTGAGCTTTTAAAAAAACTTTTAAATTCCTGTGAACAGTAAACTTCATCTCTTACTGCCAGAGCGCAGGGAACAAATATGGTTTCCCATGGCCATGAAGGCATCATGTTTACGTGCAGCTTTCTCTGCCAATGTGCGTCTTGTTGATTGGCTGGAAAGCTGGGGAATGGGCGGGCTTAAATGGGGAAAGAGTCACAGTGTGTTAACACATTCCATTCCCACAGGGAATTGTGAGTTAATGACAGTGTTAGACGGTTCTTCATGTGTTTGATTGTTTATCTTTAGCACTATTGTCTACAGCAGGGTTGCCCAATCCTGGTCCTCAAGGGCCACTATCCAGCATGTTTTAGATGTTTCCGTCTTCCAACACACCTGATTCAAATCATCAACTCATAAACAAGCTCTGCAGAAGACTGATAACGATTGTGATCATTTGAATCAGGTGTGTTGGAAGAGGGAAACATCTAAAACATGCTGGATAGTGGCCCTCGAGGACCAGGATTGGGCAACCCTGGTCTACAGCTTACTACAACCTCCATTAAAGCCTGTAAAATTGTGATAACAGCTCGAATCACGTCCTTACAATCAGAAGCATTGCAACAGGGCAGGCAACACAAGCAATTGTCTAAGGCCCCGAGCTGAAGGGGGCCCCCAAGGGACAGATGACAGTCAATTTCAACGACAAAATAACGAAACTGCTTTGAGACGCTGCAGCAACAGCGCATCAAAAATCCCCTGCACGGGGCCCTTTCTGAGTAGTCACTGGCTAGTTGCTAGTATGGGCCCCGACAGACGGCAGATATCAGTGACACAACTTGAAACCCCCCGGACACATTACAGTATTAAGTCGGGAACCTCCCTAATGGGGCCCCACTACTACCAGTCCCTGCATCAACTGATGTTGTCACTATATGCCCCCAATAATGATGACCCTGATTTTTTCCATAGAATTTTCTCAGAGCTTTCAGACCTTTCTGCAGACTCGTCTCTAATCATCGGAGGTGACTTCAATCTGGCGCTCAACACATCATTGGACAGATCTAGTAAGTGCTCAAATACAAAACCATCTCGATCTGCTAAAGTATTAATGGATTACATGGAAGATCTTGGAATAGGAGATGTATGGAGACTGAATAACCCAACTAAAAAAGAATATACCTTCTTCTCCCCTGTGCATAAATCCTTCTCCCGAATTGACTTTTTTCTTTCAAATAATTCCATCGTACATAAGATGTCCTCTAAAATACATCCTATAATTATTAGCGATCATGCCCCAATATCCCTCACCCTGCAGTGTGACTCTAATCAGAAAGTATCCTCTCTATGGCGCTTTAACACTTCATTACTTAATGACAGTAAATTTGAAAAAATTATAAGAAAAGAATGGGAGGACTTTCTATTGACAAACGACTCCCCGGAAATATCACCGTCCTTACTCTGGGAAACTGGCAAGGCTGTCATTAGAGGGAAGATTATATCATACTCTTCTTTTAAGAAAAAACAGGAACAGATAGCAGAAAAAACACTTGAAGAAAAGATCAAAAAACTTACGGAAGAATACGCAGCTAACCCTTCTGAACTTTTATGGGAAAAACTCCAAAATACAAAACTTAATCTGAATATCATCTTATCTAAAAAAACCGACTTCATTTTGCAACAATTACGATACAAAAACTTTGACTATAATAATAAATCAGGCAAATATTTAGCAAATCAGCTCAAACATAATAAAGAAAATTCCTTTATAGCAGCAATTTCTGATAACGCAGGTCAAACTTTAAACTTACCTCAGGACATTAATAACATCTTTCATGATTATTATCAAAACTTATACTCATCAAATTTAAACCCTGACCCTGAAGATATTAAAACCTTTCTTAATAAACTAAACCTACCACAGCTCACTATAGATCAGAAAACCACCTTAGACTCACCATTAACCTTACAAGAATTACAAAATGCTTTAGATAGCATGTCAACAGGCAAAGCACCAGGTCCAGATGGGTTCCCTGCTGAATTCCTTAAACATTTCTGGTCAATGCTGGCTCCACTATTTTTCAGAGTAGTAACAGAGATCAAAAATAAAGGGCATGTAGGAGGTCACATGAATACAGCGAACATTAAATTGTTACTTAAACCAGACAAAAACCCCATATTACCCTCAAGCTATCGTCCCATCTCACTTATTAACACAGACTTAAAAATTATTTCCAAAGCACTCACATCTAGGTTAGAGAAAGTAGTACAGTCAATTATACACCAAGACCAGACAGGTTTTATTAAAAATAGACACTCCACAGACAATGTGAGAAGACTGTTTAATGTGATCAACATGGCACAGAACTCTAAAAAGAAAACAATAATCTTGTCACTCGATGCAGAAAAAAGCATTTGATAGAGTAAACTGGTCATTCCTCCTAACTGTCCATGGCAAATTTGGCTTCGGAGAATCATTCATACAATGGATCTCCACCCTGTACAATAAACCTAAGGCCTCAGTAACCACAAACAAAATAACATCCCAAAGCTTCACACTGCAGAGGGGAACCAGACAAGGCTGTCCACTCTCACCTTTGCTTTTTGCAATATTCGTTGAACCTCTCGCAGCAGCTGTACGTCAGAACTCTGTTATTAAAGGAATCCACTCATCCATCTCAGAACACAAAATTAATCTCTACGCGGATGACATTTTACTCTATTTGGAAGAACCGCAATCCTCTTTAGAGGAAGTATTTAATCTAATAAACAGCTTCTCTAAATTATCAGACTATTCCATTAACTGGACAAAATCATCAATCCTCCCTTTGACAAAAAACTCTTGGAATCCTGCACACCAAAATCCACAACACCCCTCCACCACAAATACAATTAAATATCTAGGCTTAAATATATCACCAAACTTAAATGAATTAATTAAACTAAATCATGATCCGATGTTGGACAAAGTCACAGAAGATCTGCGGAGATGGAACAATCTCCCCATCTCACTACTTGGCAGGATAGCCTCAGTTAAAATGAAAATCTTACCAAAAATAAACTACTTGTTCTCAATGATACCACTGAAACCACCAAAACAATGGTTTCAAAGATTAGATTCTACAACTACAAAATTCTATACTAGAAATAAAAAACCTAAAATAAGCCTTTCTACCCTTCAAAAAAACAAAGACGAGGGTGGTTTAGAAGCCCCTAATTTCATGCATTATTACTTAGCAAACCAAATACTATATTTAACAGAATGGCTAAATCCAAAAGAATACTACAACACCTGGCTAGAAATAGAACAGTTAGACTGCAAACACATTAAACTCTCTGATCTCCCTTTTATCACTGCGACCCTCAAACATCACAACTGCTTTAAAAACCCACTAATTGCCTCCACACTGACTGCATGGTGGAAAGCCCTGGGCATCACAAATGGCCAATTAAAAACTAGTATACTCTCTCCAATCTGGCACAACCCCGACTTTAAAAATAAAAAAACACCACTCTATCTGAAGACATGGGAAGAGAGTGGAATCACTCATCTCCAAGACCTTTTTGAAAATGACAAGATCAGGTCATATAACAATCTAACCCAAGCATTCGATATAAATAAAAGTAACTTTCTACAGTACTTACAAGTAACAGAGACAATAAAGAAAACCACTCCACTAGACTTAACTACGTTACAACCTCCAGAACTGGCTATATATATGAAAAAAATCTCAACAAAATCAAAAAAACTCTCAAAAATATACAGAGCGCTTTCGAACACTAACTGTAATTACTTACCAATCGCGAAGTGGGAGGCCGAACTCTCAATCACCCCGAGCACTGATTTCTGGGCAGAAATTTGTTGTAATACTTTTAAGATGACAAAAAACACAAACCTTCAGCTAATTCAATACAAGGTCCTCCACAGATCCCACATTACCCAACAGAAAATGCATAAAATGGGCTTCTCAGCAACAGACATCTGCTCTCAGTGCACCCAGAATACAGCGGATTCCTATTTACATGCCTTATGGCTTTGCTCCCCAGTTCAACACTTTTGGATTCTAATCACTGAAAAACTGTCCTCCATTTTGGACTACAGAATTCCTTTATCTCCAAATCTCTGTTTGATTGGAGACCTGACAATGCTTCAACCTCCAGCAAACCAATCACAATCAATCCTTGCGGCACTAGCCATAGCAAAAAAAGCAATATTACTAAATTGGAAAGACAAAAAATCCTTAAACATAAACCAATGGCAAAATCTCCTCACAGAATTTATTTCCATGGAAAAGATGTCTGCTCTCAGAAAACAAAAAAAAATAACGTGCTTTGAGGAGCGTTGGACTCCTTTTTTAATTGCATTAAATCTAAATTTTTAAAAGCCTGATGATCTAGCCTGCAAGCGACTGCCAGCACCACTCTTTACTAACGCACTAGCCCAACTGTAGGCCGGGGCCGCCTTGGGCCTCTGGGGTGGTCTTGGTCAGGATGGCTGGGGTGGGTTGCCGGGGTGCCTTGTTGCCTCAGCACGGGTGTGCATTCCTTCTGGGTGTTCACGGGGTCCCGAGGCTGTTTGATTTGGCGCCGTTGCCCCTTGCATGCGCATCTGGTTGGTCTCTGGGGCTGGGGCCCTGCGTGCTCCCCTGCCGCTCCTTCCCCTTGCTCCCTGTCCCCCTGTCTCGTCCTCCCCCCCCTCCTCCTCCTTTGCTCTTGCGCCCGCCATCCTGTGGGGTTGGGTTTGGGGGGCTCCCGTTGGCCTGGGGCACTGGTGGGGGGGCTGTGGCTCCCGCCTGGGGGACGGGCGGTGCCGTGCCGGGTGGGTTGGCTGGGGGGTGGTCTCGTTGGGGGGCCTGGGGTGGTGGGGTCCTTGGCTCCGGTCCGGGGGGATCCGGGGTGGGGGTAGCTTTGGGGGTGGCTGCTGCCCGGGGTCGGCGATTGCCTCCTGGGTTGCTGGGTGGCAGGGTGTGGCTGTGGGTTGCTCCGTCGGCCCTTGCGGGTCCTTGGCTTGGCTCCCTGGGGCGCACCTTTGCTAGGGATGTCGCTTGCGCGACGAGCCAGGCGGGGCCCCCTCGGGGGCTTTTTGTACGACCGCAATGGCCGGGGTGTGGACGTTATGGCTAGGGGGTGGGGTGAGGGGTACTATGGGGCCTCCCCGGGGGTCGTATTGGGCGGGTGTGCGGGGGCGCGGCGCGTGGTTCCTCGCCCGGTGGATCCGCGTTGGGATTGGCTGGTCTGCTGGCTGGGTGCACCGGGCGCCGTGGGCGCGATTCCGGGGCGGGGGTGCCCCGGGGGCGGATCCTTGGGCTACGTGTCCGGGGAGGTGCTCTCCGGCAATCTGCCCGGGGACCGGCCGCGGCTCGTGGCGGCGCTGCGCAGCCTTGGGCGGGGCGGGGCTGGTGGCCTTGGGCCCGCTGTTGTTCGGGGTGTGCTGGCGTCGGGGGGGTGTCTCGTGCCGGTGCGTGGGTCGTCGGGGATTGCCTCCGTGGGGGGGGGGGGGCTCTATTGGCGCCGTTGGCGTGGGGGGGCGGTTCCGGGCTGGGGGTGCTTCGGTACTCTGGCTTGCCGGTCCGTGGCTGGCGGGATGGCCCTGCTTGGCGGTGGATGGCGTCCTCTCTCGTCGGGGGGGCCGGGGCCGCCTCCCGGTGGAGAGTGTTGTATCGTGGTGCCGGGTGGGCCTGTGCTGGCCCTGGTGCGGGCATGGGCCTCCCCCCTGCTCGGCCGCTCCCCTTGGTGGCGGGGTGGCGTTGCTCCGGGCCGGCGGGCGGCGGGGGTCGCCCCCTGGGGCGCCGGGGGATGTTGTTGGTGCCTGGCTGTGCCCGGGGGTGGGGGGTGTCGCCGTGCTCCGCGGGGCCGGCGCGGTCTGGGGGGGTGCCGTGGGGGGGGGTCTCCGGCTGTGCTGTTCCGGGGCCCGCAGTGCCACTTGCCCGTCTGCACCATCTACCCTCTCGCGTGGCCCGCCACGCGGACGGGCCCGGCTCACACTGGACAGGCCTCCTACATGTTCACTTCACCCCACTCCCAGCTGGTCTGGCTCACTCAGAAAATGCACCACACACCAATACCCAACCCTTGGGGGGCTGGATGGTGGGGCTGGGGGTGGAGGAGGCCGCCACCTGTGTTACTATGTAGTGGCATGGGGGCGGCCCTCCCACCTCTAGTTGCCCTACTAATCCCTCCAATTTTAATCGCATCTCAACATGTCACCCCCCGGAGGGTGTATCATCATTTACACCCTCCGGCCTATTACACCACATACACATAAATCCACAGAGGCTGGAGGGGGAGCACCGCTCCCCTCCATCCCCCTTCTTTTAATTACACCCCATACATCCACCAAACACACACATTCACACAGGGGATCGGGAAGTGCCTCTCCATTGGGGAATGGAGAGGCACCATAACAGGGTGGTGGGTTGGCACACATATTTGGGCCTCTCCGGTGGGGGCCTGGCCCCTCTGTTGGTGGCTGGGCCACTGCATAGAGTAAAAGCACATCAAGATGGTGCGGTCGGGCGTGGCGGTGGGTCTCGGGGGGGCTTTGCCGGGGTCTCTCCTTGCGGGGTCTTTCCGGGCTGTGTCGGCCGGGTGGGGCGCGGGGGTGCCTCTCCCCCTTGGGTGTGGCTTGGTGCTTGCTTTGTCTCCTGGTGGCCTTGGGGGCGGGCCCCGCGGTGTGCGGGCCCGGGGCGGCCTGCCTCGCCGGTTTGGGGGGTGGGTGTGCTGGGGGGTGCTGGTGTCCTCACCGGGGTTGGGGCAGGGTTGTTTGGCGCCTCGGGATGATGCTGTTTACTGGGGGGGCGGCGTTAGCTGTTCCGATGGTTGAGGTTGCTTTCGGCCGCCTGGTGGGTATGTCCTGCCATCTGCGGACTGGTGGGTGGGTCCGGGGCATCTTTGGCTGGGGGCTGCTGTCCCGCGCTGGATGTGTGCCGTTGGGGTGCCTCCGTCCCCGCGGTGGGGGTCGCCGGTTGCTCGCGGGCCGGCGGGGGGCGCTGCCCTGTGACTTGCGCTGTCCGGGGGGCGGCGGGCCCTGGGCTGCTGGCCTTGTGCCGTCTGGGGCTGTGCGGTCCTGCTGGGCTGTGGCCGGGACCTGGGCTGGGGTGGGGGGCGCGTCCCGGGGGGCTTGGCCCGGGGGCTTGCCCTTGGGGGGTCCTGGTCCCTGGGGGTGCTCCTGGGGCCCGGGGTGCTTGGCCGGCTGGCCGGGCCGGTCCTGGCGGGGGTCTTCTGGGGCGGGTGGCGCGTGCCGCGCCCTTGCATACCTTCTGGTGCGGCCCCTGTTTGGGCAGTCCCCCGTGAGGCAGAGTGTCGGGGTTAAATTAGGGGGCCACATCCCGGCGGGGCGGTCTGGCTTGGCCTCTGGAGGGGGCCCTGGCTTTAAAGAACTGAAGCTCGTGGCGCGGGCGGCATCGGCATCTGGGGCGCCCGGGGGGGCTAGGTTGGGGTGCCTCGGGACCGGCGGGGGGACTCCCAGCGGCCCCCTGGTGCCTTATGCGGCTTGGGGTGTGGTCGTTCGCCCTGGGCGGGCTGCTCCTGGTGCTGCATCCATTCCGGGTCCTCCTGGCCTGGGGTCGGGTCCTTGCTGGCTCTGGGCTCACCGGCGGGGGCCCGCCGGCTGCCCGTTCGGCGTGGCTCTGGTCGTCTGCTGGGCGTGGGCTTTGGCTCCTCCGCTGGGGTCTCGGGCGGGGGGCTCTCTGGGCCCTCCCCTCGGGGGGCTGGGCGCGGGGGTGTGGGTGGTGGTGGGGGGGTGGGGGGCTGGGGGGCCTGGGGGTTGGGGGTTGGAGTCGGTGGCGTGGTGCGCTGGGTCCTTGGCTCCTTGGGGGCTTTTCGGGTGTGTATGGGGGGGGCAATGGCAGCCTCTCGGCTTGGGACCTTGGGGGCGTTCGGGGGGCTGCTTGGCCGTGGGGTGGTCGCCGGGGGCCCCTAGATCTCTCGCTCTTTCTGCTGGCCCGACTGCTTCTTCGGGCCCGGGGGCGGCTTATGGGTTTTGCAGTAGCGGCTCTTGGAATCACATTTGTCATGGACGCACTGGCCTCGGGCTGTGGGATAACACTCATACTGGGCTCAACCATAGACACGTTGTTCCCAAATACCTGTTTTATGTAACTTCCACTCACTTCCTCCTCTGCTCACAGCCACCATCATTATTCCTAAGCCGCACACTGGTCACCAGACTGGCTTGATAACACAATAATAAGCACAATATACACAACCACAATTTCACATCACATCACTTGAAACTTATTGATTATTCCCCACCCATTCGTTTTCCTATCTTGTATCCCTCCTCCCTGTTAACTCCCCCCCCCCACCCCCCTCACCCTGGTGTAACACTGCCCTCTCTCTTTTACATCCTCCCTTTAATAAAGTATTTACCCTTCCCTAGGGAGGGCTGGTGATGGTCACAATTATGCAATGAAATAAATTCATTTATTTAATTGCAATAATAAAATATGCATTGCTGTTAAAAGATTGCACTTCTTGTAGTGTTAACCTTCAACAGCATGTGCAAACAAGGTGAAAAAAAAAAAAAAAAAAAAAAAAAAAAAAAAAAAAAAAAAAAAAAAAAAAAAAAAAAAAAAAAAACTGATGTTGTCAAACACACACTGATAAAATGAAGCGGACATATCCCACAGGGCTCATGAAAAGAAGAAAAAAACAAGAAGAGGATGAAAAGAAAAAACGTGATAGTGGTAAGTGAGAATGTGTAAGATATGTGTGTTACATTATAAAAAAGTTTGTCCCAGTTTGTCCCAGGCACTTTGTCCCAAACTCCCAGTCATCCACCCAGCACCAGAAAAGCACATTTAAATCTGTGTAAAGTGAATTCAGCCATTTACTTCTAAACACATTCATAAAGTGTGTTTATATGTATTTATTAATCATTCAAACTTGACAGTGTGGTTAACAACAAACTTCTGTGGCATGACAAACTTAGAACATACATTTATTCTTACTTTATACCAATTTTAACAGCTTTATGTGAAAAAATAGTCCAGCTTTGCTTACACATAAGTCTTGTTGCCAATGGCTGTGTACATACTGTACATTCATAGACACGATAAGTTAGTCCTTTGCTGCCAATGATATTTTCTCCCAGAATAAAGTGTTTGTTGTCAAATGGTAAAACTGATACATCCATAAATGTTGTGCTGTAACCTAAATGTTAAATTAAATAAAATGTTACTGCAAATGAATGTTCATTAATTATTCCATACATATCTCAAATGTTTAGTGTTTGTGTAACATGCACATTTATTTACTTTACTTTATGCAAGCCAACCAAATACATTGTGCTCTTTTTTTTTCTTCCTTGAGGTGCTTTGTTGAAGTGTTTTGGACCACCACAACAACATCAGCAGCACCAACAGCAGACCTCTCTACATAAAAGTAGGAACTTATTTAGTTTAACGTTTTAAAATATACTTTAAAGTTTAAAATATATCGTGGGAGTTATCTGATTTAATATGACCACACAAATATTTGTCCCAAACAATTGCTTCTTATACTATTTTCTTTCTAGCAATATCAACCTCAGATCATGAGGGGGGTCTTGAAGAAGAAGAAGAGTAGGACATGATGGCACCTTCATGCAGCAGCAGCATGGCAGCACAGCATTCCATCACCACCTCCATGACACAACATCACCAGAACAGAAGCTACTCAAATAATAGCTAATCAAATAATATCAGATGACGGCTATAAAAAGGAGAATCGATTCAAATCGACCTTCTACAAGCAAAATAGGAATCGTTTTCTCAAAAAATTAGTTTTTTTGTGGGAACAAATGACAAATCAACATGATTTTGTAAAAAGTAATAATGAACGTAGTAAAACATGAAACACTTAATTTCTCCTAATTTACGCAATTGTTTCACTCTCAATACATTCATTCATCCATCCATTTTCTGACCCGCTTGTTCCAGTTTTCAGGGTCGCAGGGGTCTGCTGGTGCCTATCCAACTCTCAATGGGCATTAGGCAGGGGTAGAGCGCCAGTCCATCGCAGGGCACCACACAGACACACCACCACTCACTAGGGATGTAACGATTAATCGTAAGGCAGTTAAAAATCGATTCATAGGTCTCACGGTTGATATCAATTTTCTGAAAATTGAATCGCAGTACTTTTTTTAACCACAAGTGTAGGCGGCGGGCGGAGTCTGCTAATACTTTCTTTCTGGCTGCCTTCTACTCTTAAATATGTTTATAAATGATTCATTACCCCTTTAGCACCGAAAGAATATCTGTAATATTACTTGAATATTTGTAAAAGTCACGCTTTTCTATTAGCGCTGTCTGCTAGCATAGCTTCTCTTCTTCACTGCAAGATATCTGCATGCCAACCGACCACTGTGTTACCAGCGCCCTCTGCTGGTCCAAACAAATATGACGTAAATCAGTGCAATCGTTTTTTTTCTTTTTTAAAGTAAAATTGTTAAGGCACACAATACATTTTCAGTTGCACTTTTAAAAAGAAAAAGAACTATTATACAGTTTTGTATTTTTTATTATAGAACCAGAATTTAAATTAATAGGCTTCATTTTCATTTGTATTATTTCTTTATTTATTTCATTCAAGATTTATTTTTAGTTAAATTGCATTGTTTTGAATAGTTTATCAAGGAATTCTTTTGACAATGAAAAATAAAAGGAAAATAGTACAGCATTTTCTAATTTTTTTCCCAAAAAAAAAAATTTGTCTACAGTCTCATTTTGTAAAATAAATCGTGAGAGAATCGTATCGTGAACCCAGTATCGTGAATCGAATCGTATCGTATCGGGAGTTGAGTGAATCGTTACATCCCTACCACTCACACTAATTTAGAGACTCCAATAAACCTAACTCACTGTTTTGGATTGTGGGAGGAGGCCGGAGTACCTGGAGGAAACCCACGTAGCATGGGAACATGCAAATTTTATCTCCTGACATGTTTCGATTGTCGACTGCCAGTTTTCCTCAGAAGTGATATGCCCTGATGTGTCCCTACAAGTTCTCTCATAAAAAGCTCAGGAGCTCATTAGTGGCTAGAGCTCCTGATGGCCTCTCACATGGTTCATGCTGCTGGCCAAGTGAGAGACGGATTTAGAAATAATTAGACAGAACTTTAATGGCATGTCATATGGCATGGCTTAAAACTGGGGTATTCAACTCTAGTCCTCAAGGGATTCCTGAGACTTTTAGATGTGTCCCTGCTCCAACACACCTGAATCAAATGAATAGCTCGTTATCATGTATCTGTAGTGTTATGGCAAAATTATTAGTTATGCTTAATAATATATTTACTCATATATTTTAATCCTTAAGCCTTGGGTTGTAACTTTCCATTGTGTTATTTTTCATGTCTTCAACTTTGCTTCTAGCTCTGGGTCAGGCCACCTCTTCAAAAGCACATGATGTCTTCCCAAAACAATACTGAAATCTCACAAGGTCGAGACGCACAGGCACCCTCTGTGTACGCACTCGCATGCCTACACACACTCACATAGTCACACATACACACCCCATACACATCCATTCACACACACAAACACATAAACGCACACACCTCCACTCCCATGACAATCAGCAGATACCAAGAGAACTGGCTGTTTTGACTCAAGAAGAAACTGTCTCTTTTTCACCCTCTGTCCTCACCTCCTCCCTCTCTCTCTATCTCTATTTCCTGGGGGGAGGAGGGAGGGGGGACTGAGGGGGGATATACGTGATGGTTTAGAATTGTGTTGCACTCTGTCCTCGGATCGCCTGGCCGGGCGGTCACCAATTTTGTTCCACTTTGTACTCTTTTTTACTTAGCTTTATAATAAACCTTTTTTATAAAATCATCAATGCCTCGCCTGGACTCCATCACTCAACCAGAGCAATAAAGCATGTCTCCAAATGAGGTCAACCGCAAATTTGCCGTGACAAATTGGCGTCAACGAACAGGATCCATCTTCTACTCTGGGGGGCTTCTGCCGTGGACCAGCACCGGAGAGTGGATGCACTTAAAACCCCAAAGCTGCCCCACGGTGGTCTGCCCCTCGGACAGAGACTGGACCACGAACCATCAGTTGAACCTCAAACACCAATTCGGACTATTAAGGTAAAGCTGCCTTTATATATATATATATGTACATTTTCATTTACATATATATATTCGCTCTGTGTTGATAGAAAGGCAACCAGTCGAGCACTGTATTGATTTTCATCATTCTGGAGGTTCTCTCCTCCTTCAGCTGTTCTGTGTTTTGACGCAGTGAAAGAAACTGCCATGAGAAAGGGTCAAATGGTTGAAGTTCTTTGCTTTTTAATATTATAAGTTCCCTCTATTTTTCTTCGGGCTCGGATATTTTTGTTCAGGCATCTAGTAAGGCTGGTCATTATTTACTTTGGTTTTGTTCAGGCACCTCCACGGACAGCCTGTGAGGTCCTGACCATAGGATAGACAGGCAACCAAAGTTTCCAAAACACCCCGGTGCCATGTACTGAGTTCACCTCTGTACCGATATCAAAATAGATTAAAACCCCAACCCTAACCTAAAGTGTAGTGAAGACTACAGGGAGTAAAACACTAATAATGGGTATGATGTGAACTCAGATCATGCTTTCAATGAGTTTTACTTCTTTTTTTGTCTTTGTTTTTATTTTGTTTAAATGTGTGAATGAAATCAGATTTCTCCCTTTGATTGTTTGGCTTTAATGCTTTCATTTTGGACGAGAGTCGGCTGCTGTGTTTTCTGTGCGCTTTGGGTTTTTTTTTTTTTTTTCTCTCGCAGTGAGAGAGACCCACACAGACACACACCCACACAGAGAGAGAGAGAGGGAGGCACACCCACACACACACACACACACACACAGAGAGAGAGAGGTAGCGCCCCTCATAGGCCTACAGAATACTGCCATTACAACACAGACACTATTTTTATTTTATTTTAAATTTTATTTGATTTCATGTTTGATATATCTGGGGTTCACTCTAAAATGACAATGAGCAACACACACTCAAACACACACAGATGAATACAGTATTTCATTTTATTTTATTTTAATATTACTGTTATCGTCATTATCATTTTTTATTATTTCATTGTTAGTTTCTGTTGGCTTTGCGGTTGTCCCTGAAGAAACGACATCTTCAATGAAAACTCTTAATGAATGAAATCACCTCCAACTCTTATGCTAATGAAATGTCAACATCATACAAAGGACCAAGCTTCAGAAGGAAATCGACTATCAAAGGACTCAACTCTCCCATTCAGCAAAGCAATGCTGCAACAAAATAACTTGCTCAGTCCCAAGTCGACTCTTCATCGTCTATGGAATGGGCCGCATGCCAATGCTCGGATTAACACATCCTGCCCCATCATCAAAGACTGAGAACCTGTGGGCATCGGAGTTGGTTGGACACTCCCCCACCAATGAGTTGCGGGTTAAACGCCACGATTACTGCCTGAATGAAGGGCAGCATCTGCAGACTGATCACACGTCTGCTGGAACATCTTCACCAAAAAAATAAAAGACACTGTTTCAAAAGCCACGAGGATGCCAAGCCATAAGAAGTCCACCACAGCCTTTGGTGGTAGTGCTAGTGCTAGTAGTGCTCACTTTAGCCTTGAACTTTGGCATGGGGGGACGACTAGCAAATAGCCAACAAGCTTCTCCTTCGATAGGACAATACTAACCCCTCTATTTTATGACTGTACGCTAGATTATTTTGTTTTCATTTATTCTCTCACACGCTCTGAGATACACTTAAAAGAAGGTGCTCTAAGCAGACAGACCAGACATACAGTCACACACTCACGTTCATAACTATGAGCTGAAACACAGGACCCCCATAGCTTCACACAGAACCCTTCTGTTTGCCACACGAGACCATGTGTGCCCATCATTTATCTTTGCTTTTATTCATTATGTTGCTCATTTATTTACACTGCTTGTGCCTTTATGAAAAAAAAACAAACAAAAGGGAAGAAAATAGTGTTACTAGTAGGTTTGTTTTTGTTTGCTTTTCTTTCCTTTTATTTTCTTGTTGAGGGGAGGCCCCCCCACAATGCAAGATATGGTTACATCCGTTGAAGAAAGAGCCCTCTGTTGCCTCAGCTTTTGGAGCTCAAGTTTTTATTTTTTATTCTTTCATTGGCGATGATTTTTTTGAGCTCACGCGTTTTTTCTTCTTTGTTATTTCTGAACAATTCTTCTTTTACTCTTTTGTTTTAACTCAATTTCAGGAAAATTGAGACAGAGATTGAGGACTGCAGCCTCAACCAAGTTTACATTTTGACATTTTTGACCGATACCCTCGTAAACAATCTGTACCTTACCCTTTTGAAGCTGCTTGCGACAGACAGCCTATTTCAACATTCATCGTTTTCATTTTGCGCGCCTCCTCCTTACCGCGTTGGACTGTCTTGCCGGCCCGAAGCCACTCGACAGCGGGGGGGTACCAAATTTTTCCTGAGAAAACTGTCCCATTAGTCGCTATGAGTACATAGGCAATTACTTTACAAACAAGAAGTCCTGGTTTAATGTGCAGAAAAAAGATAAACCTTGCTAGGGGAAGCTCTCTTTGTGGGATAGTGGTCCACCTGATTTGATACATGCTTGGTAGCCGAATACCGTTCTGAACAAATTTCTACGTTCTCTTAGAGTGAGAGTTATTAGAGGTTGCGTGCTCCGTTCAATGTTGAATAAAATTAGGGGTGCCCAGAAGTCCTGAGAGTTCTGCGTTGGTTCTCCCAGCTTTATATTTTCATAAAGGCAAAGGTTGAGAGGTTCTCCTGCTTATTCGGAGGTTTTCTTAAATCTCCGGAGTTACTAGTGATTGGGGGTATAATTCTCCCAGCTTTATATTTTCATAAAGGCAAAGGTTGAGAGGTTCTCCTGCTTGTTCGGAGGTTTTCTTAAATCTCCGGAGTTACTAGTGGTCGAGAGTATAATTCTCCTTGGTTGAGAGGTTCTCCGGCTGATTCAGATATTTGCAGCTGTTAAGAGAGTTGAGTTTATTAGTGCACGGCCGTGCCATTTCTGCCTGATCAGCAGCTAGCAGACTGTCAGTACTACCATGGGCAATAATCTCAGTGTAGACTCCGCCAAGGCGGAAGTAAAAAGGAGCGTACCTCTTATTAATCAGATGATACCAGTGAAAAGCAATTAATAAACGCTAAAAGGTTGCCAAGCATGGGAGGCAATAAGAGCTCATTGACCCCGAGAGAGGAGGTGGACTGTCTATCGCCGCTGGTGGGTTAGATGAGGCCTATATTCTACTTAGACACTATGCAGCAAAACCTTGTGAATGCATGGACGTGAAAATTGAGGCATGAATGTGTGCGGTGCATGAATGACTGAATGATGACACGTTACGTATGCCTGAGAGAACCGCGTTGAGTGCGAATGTGCCGTGGACGTGTCATTGAGTGATTGACCGATGAATGGCTGTTTGACTACACATGTTACTCTGTTTCACCTTCCTTTCCTCCTGGGTTTTGATGCACTAGATCTTCTCCCTGTTTTTGCCAATTATGTAGTGGGGTGTTCAGATCTCACTGCTGCTTGTTAATAGAATTATGGTTTTAGGCCTTGGGCCTTCAAAAAAGTTTACCAGGTTTTAAAGGTTATTTTTCTGGGTGTTTAGAAACACCAAACGACATTTTTAATATATAATACCACTTTCAGTGGAATGACTGGCTTTGACCTTGACTGACCTTACTGTTCATGTTCAGTGTCCATGTTTTTGTTGTTGTATGTGTATACTCGTTGTTGTGTGCACATCTGTCTTCGTCTTAGTTGTTGTTATTGTGTTTTTTTTTCCAATATACAGGTCGCTGGCTGTATACTCAAAGGAGACGAATCAAATCCAACTAAAAAAAAAGGGATATTTTAAATTATTCATTTAAGTCTTAATGTTTTCCTCTCTTTCTGTTTCTGAGTGTTTCCGAACAGAAAATGCCACCGCCTTTTCGACTCCGATCCTGCCTCCTTCAGCCGTCATGCCTGGTCACTGCTTCTTATGATGAAGGATGAGAATTAAAGGGAAGTATTGTCCATAACTATAACTGGGAAGCAAAGGGGAAATAAATTGAAATAGACACGTGACAATATGACATATTGTGGATGTTCTAACATAATATCTATTCCAGAGACTACAGAGACTTCCAATCCAACTGCGAAAGTGGGGACAGATCTTCAAATTTCCAAAGAGAGCGTACAGTTGACCCTGGCTTTGACCTTTATGGCTGAGGAGGAGGAGGTCGAGGAGGCTGGAGGGCACAAAGGCAGGCGGACAAAAGAGAGAGAAAAACGGAGACACATCCAAAATGATCAGATAAGTGATTTTCCGATGATATTTATCATATGGTTTTAAGAATCCAAATGTATTCTTATGTAAAAAAAAAAAAAAAAAAAGGAAGGGAGAGGGCCAACGACCCTCTGATTTTTGATTTATATTTTATCATAGGAAAATATACCTCAAAACCCTCCAACCATTTTCTTCTTGTTCCACCAGCACTTAGCGTGCAAGACCATAAAACACCTTCACTGGGTTTAGACACTTTTAAGAGTATTAAAATTAAGTGTTCTCAACATTGGGTTGGTGGCCCAATCTGGGTCGCCTGAGATTTAAAAAGGGTCCTCCTGAAATTCTTGATAATTGATTGATAGTTTAAAGTTAAGTAACTTCCAAGCATTTAAGGAAGCTCTCCAAACCGTGCTAGGGCTCGTCACTCCTACAAATGGGATAAACACAGAGACCAAAAGACAATATGATTGTTTGACTCAACTTAACTTTAATTCTGTCTAACCTTGAAGGGTCAATAATCTTGCTTAACTCTGGTTCAGACACAGAATAGGAGACACTTTTGCCACCAATTTACCTTCAAAATTAAGTAAATTACATCTCAAATAATAATTATGAGGGAAAATAATGAAATAAATGAAGTGACAAATTCAGCTCTATAAAAGAATTAGGCTATGTAATTAGGTGTGGAGTGCTAACATTATTCAGAATAAATAAAGGATAGAATAAGATTTCTCCTTCACAAATAGGAGATAGCAAAGAAAAATAAAACAAACAATTTAAATAAATAAATAACATTATTTATTTATTTGGTTAAACTTATTTAGCTTTTTCACATCTCCATGTCTCCCAATTGTATGTATTCATCTTGAGAAGACATGTAGTCACACTCCACACTTCTCCGTCCGACTTGCATGTCCTTGTAAACAGTGGTTCTCAAATTGTTGCTTCTCACCAGGTATCAGCGTACCACTGGTAGTAGACGTACCACAGTTTGAGAATCACTGCAACTCCAGCTATGCTTCTCCTTGCTCCAGGAAAGGAGAATCGAATTAATACTTCCTGCTTTTCTTTCAGCCTCATATTTTCCCACTCACGTGTGAATGGGCTACAGATAACATTGAGCTAGCATGGCTAAAAGCTTTTATTTTATTTTATTTTATTTTGTTTTGTTTTGTTTTGTTCCCCCCCCCCCCCCCCCCCCCCCCCCCTCTTTTCTTCTGTTCAGGTACCAACCGATCCCAAGAGAGGTTGCCAGGTGTGTGGCGACTACCCTTCCTCAGACAACAACCGATCATCTACAACGCCGACATAGAAATGAACGACCGAAGGTAAGTAAGTAAGTAATATTTATTTATATAGCACCTTTTACAGACAGGAGTCACAAAGTGCTTCACAATACATACAGTGCATACAATACAATACAAAAAATATGATGGTCATAAAACAACCCTTTATCACTGGAATTTTAAAATGCTTTCTGAAACAAATAGGTTTTCAGTTGGCTCTTAAAATCATCAACGGAATCAAGCAAACGCAAGGAAAATGGAAGATCATTCCAGAGCGTTGGCGCGACCACCTGGAAGGAGCGATCTCCTCTGGTCTTGTAACGGGTACGGGGGACCATGAGCAGGTTCTGATCCTGGGACCTCAGCCTCCGGGAGGGGGTATAAGGACACAACAAGTGTCTAATGTAGGAGGGAGCCTGACCATGCAAGGCTCTGAAGGTCAGCACCAGAATTTTAAAATTGAAACGAAAAGTGACTGGGAGCCAATGAAGGTGGACCGACACTTTCCGAATTCAGCTGACGACCCACACGGCAGTGAAGGTCGCGGAGCGGGCGACATGGATCCAAGCAGATGATTGCCGACACCAGCTGATGCTGAGACGGAGGCTGACCGAACAACGAAGGGGGAACCGACAAGGCCACTGAGTGAGCCGACGTAATAACAATAACAACCGTCTAAGCTGGCTTCTCAGGTGCGGTGCAGAAAGAAGCATTCCTTTGCCTTGTGGGATCACAGGAGCTGATTTTCTTTTTCACGAGACACACACTCTGTTGAAAAAAATGCTCCAGAAGAAGAGCCTAGACCAAGCCCTGAGGACCCCGCCGACGTGGGATTTTGTTCTTCCTTTGCTTTGTTTATAAGCCACACCAAAGGCTTATAGCTAGGTGGAGGGTGGACAACCTCACACCTAGCTGCAGGAATACAGTCATAAACCCTTCTGCTGCGATTGAGGAAAACACTCAAGTGCGGTGATTCTAACCATGGTTCCACTATTTTTCTAGCTATTGGTGACCCCAGTTACCACTGAACTCAGTCAATGAAGACGAGTGATGCCCTTGATGCCAATGATGATTTTTGCTTATCTAGATGTAATAAAGGATGATTTTTGATGATTCATGCCATTGATAATAATGATGAAGTTTTTTAAGGTTTATTTCCACATTTTTCTTGATATATCTGTGCCTCACAAAAGAAGAATATATCCAATGTATGACAATAACGATGCTAATGGTTAACCCTGACAGACAGCAAAGGTGGAATATAATAATTTTGTTTCTTGATTTGGTCGTTGATGGCGACCAAAAGTGGGGATTGTTATGGCAAAATTATTAATTATGCTTAATAATATATTTACTCATATATTTTAATCCTTAAGCCTTGGGTTGTAACTTTCCATTGTGTTATTTTTCATGTCTTCAACTTTGCTTCTAGCTCTGGGTCAGGCCGCCTCTTCAAAAGCACATGATGTCTTCCCAAAACAATACTGAAATCTCACAAGGTCGAGACGCACAGGCACCCTCTGTGTATGCACTCACATGCCTACACACACTCACATAGTCAAGGAATTCTTTTGACAATGAAAAATAAAAGGAAAATAGTACAGCATTTTCTAATTTTTTTCCCAAAAAAAAAAATTTGTCTACAGTCTCATTTTGTAAAATAAATCGTGAGAGAATCGTATCGTGAACCCAGTATCGTGAATCGAATCGTATCGGGAATTGAGTGAATCGTTACATCCCTACCACTCACATTAATTTAGAGACTCCAATAAACCTAACTCACTGTTTTGGATTGTGGGAGGAGGCCGGAGTACCTGGAGGAAACCCACATAGCATGGGAACATGCAAATTTGATCTCCTGACATGTTTCGATTGTTGACTGCCAGTTTTCCTCAGAAGTGATATGCCCTGATGTGTCCCTACAAGTTCTCTCATAAAAAGCTCAGGAGCTCATTAGTGACTAGCGCTCCTGATGGCCTCTCACATGGTTCATGCAGCTGGCCAAGTGAGAGACGGATTTAGAAAAAATTAGACAGAACTTTAATGGCATGTCATATGGCATGGCATAAAACTGGGGTATTTAACTCTAGTCCTCAAGGGATTCCTGAGACTTTTAGATGTGTCCCTGCTCCAACACACCTGAATCAAATGAATAGCTCGTTATCATGTATCTGTAGTGTTATGGCAAAATTATTAGTTATGCTTAATAATATATTTACTCATATATTTTAATCCTTAAGCCTTGGGTTGTAACTTTCCATTGTGTTATTTTTCATGTCTTCAACTTTGCTTCTAGCTCTGGGTCAGGCCACCTCTTCAAAAGCACATGATGTCTTCCCAAAACAATACTGAAATCTCACAAGGTTGAGACGCACAGGCACCCTCTGTGTACGCACTCACATGCCTACACACACTCACATAGTCACACATACACACCCCATACACATCCATTCACACACACAAACACATTAACGCACACACCTCCACTCCCATGACAATCAGCAGATACCAAGAGAACTGGCTGTTTTGACTCAAGAAGAAACTGTCTCTTTTTCACCCTCTGTCCTCACCTCCTCCCTCTCTCTCTATCTCTATCTCCTGGGGGGAGGAGGGAGGGGGGACTGAGGGGGGATATACGTGATGGTTTAGAATTGTGTTGCACTGTGTCCTCGGATCGCCTGGCCGGGCGGTCACCAATTTTGTTCCACTTTGTACTTTTTTTTACTTAGTTTTATAATAAACCTTTTTTATAAAATCATCAATGCCTCGCCTGGACTCCATCACTCAACCAGAGCAATAAATCATGTATCCAAATGAGGTCAACCGCAAATTTGCCGTGACAGTAGGTTTCAACCAGGTGTGTTGGAGCAGGAAAACATTAAAAGTCTCAGGAATCTGGCCCTCAAGGACTGGAGTTGAATACCCCTGGTTTAAATCATGTTGCTTGAGAAAAGGAAACTGGGACGTCCTTTTACCACCATGAATGCTAATGCTAGTGTGGAAGCTGTTATACAAGCTGCTGCGATGCCAACACGGTGTGAAAATACAGTTTGTCCACATAAGCCTCCTGTCTTCTCCCCATCAGCAGAACTGATCCCAGTCTGTAGCTCCAATGGTTCAACCAAAAGAACATCCGTTTTGTAACTTCACATTCTCCCAAAATGATTTCTAGTTTGGTCTTTTCTCCTTCCAGTCCATTCATTTCCTGGCGAGGTTTCACCAACTCGTTATCAGGGTTCTCCATGGCGTTTTCAGGACGAAAGGGATTGGTGTGTTCCTTCATTCCAGTCTGAAGATCACTCAATTTGTCATTAAGACCTTTAATCTCCAAATCCTTTTCACACGTGACTTTCCATTTCACCCATCTGAGCTACAAATGAATTGTACTGTTGGATTAAAACATCATTATCCTTTAGTAGCTGCTCAGTTCGTCAATAAAGGATTTCATTGGTGCAGCTCATCATGCTTTGATCCCAACTGCTACCTATTGAACCAATGCAGATATTAATTTTTCCAATTCCAAATTTCTAGTTTACTGGCAATGTTCTAATGACTTTTCTTTGGGAAAAAATTTGAGAAAACCAAAGATTATTTAGTACAATCTTGTGACTTTGAATCTCTCATTTTTCATTTCCTCCATCCAAGCAGCAAGTGAATTGTTTTGTTGGATTAAAACGTTTTTATCTTGTAGATGCTGAGTTTTCACATCATATCTTTCACTCATGGATGTGTGTATTTTCTGTCTTTTTCGTGGAGCTGGACCTGTGATTCTGCATTTTGTTTCAATGCAGATTTTAGTTCCCTTTTTCCCTTGAAGCTCCAATGTCAAATATTTAATTTTCTGGCAATATTTCAGAGACTCCTCTTTGGTTTTCTCAGATATTTCCAGAAAATCGTCCAATACAATCTTGGAATTTTAAATATAAGAATCCTTTTTATTGTTAATTTCCTCTATCCTTTTTCAAAAGGTTCATTGTTTTTTTCATTAAACGTAAATAATTTTCACTCGTGGAGCCCAGCTTTCTTTGCAATGATTTTATCTGTTCCTGATGTTCGGAATTTTGTTCCAATGCTGATTTTAATTCCTCTTCTTTTTCTTCAAGCTCTAACTCAAAATCTTTCATTTTCTGGCAATATTTAAGAGACTGTTCTTTCAATTCCTTCAATTCACTCAGATTATTATTTAATTCAATCTTGTGACTTTGAATCTCAGAATCTTTTTCATGTATTTGATCTCTAATTTTCTCCATTCGAGCAACAAGTGATTTGTTTTGTTCAACTAAAACATTATTTTCCTCTCGTAGCTCCTGAATGTTTGAGTAGTTTGTCAGAGTGGAGGTATGAAAGATTTTTGCTGTTTCAAGCTCATACTGAGAGTTTGCATTTTCTTCCCATGCAAATTTTAGTTCCTCTTTTTTTCCTCCAACCTCCGATTCCAAATCTTCAATTCTCTGGCAATGTTCCAGAGACTCTTCTTTGTTTTTCTCCACTTCATTCTGAAGATCATGAAATCTATTCTTGTGAGATTGAATCTCAAAATCATTTTCATCTTTAGTTTTGTCCATCTGAGCAACAAGTGATTTGTTTTGTTCAACTAAAACATTATTTTTCTCTTGTAGCTCCTGAATGTCTGAGAAACAGATTTTCAGCGTGGAGGCAAAAAATGTTTTTGCTGTTTCAAGCTCATACTGAGATTTTGCATTTTCTTCCCATGCTGATTTTAGTTCCTCTTTTTTTCCTCCAAGCTCCGATTCCAAATCTTCAATTCTCTGGCAATGTTCCAGAGACTCTTCTTTGTTTTTCTCCACTTCATTCTGAAGATCATGAAATCTATCCTTATGAGTTTGAATCTCAAAATCATTTTCATCTTTAGTTTTGTCCATCTGAGCAACAAGTGATTTGTTTTGTTCAACTAAAACATTATTTTTCTCTTGTAGCTCCTGAATGTCTGAGAAACAGGTTTTCAGCGTGGAGGCAAAAAATGTTTTTGCTGTTTCAAGCTCATACTGAGAGTTTGCATTTTCTTCCCATGAAAATTTTAGTTCCTCTTTTTTTCCTCCAAGCTCCGATTCCAAATCTTCAATTCTCTGGCAATGTTCCAGAGACTCTTCTTTGTTTTTCTCCACTTCATTCTGAAGATCATGAAATCTATTCTTGTGAGATTGAATCTCAAAATCATTTTCATCTTTAGTTTTGTCCATCTGAGCAACAAGTGATTTGTTTTGTTCAACTAAAACATTATTTTTCTCTTGTAGCTCCTGAATGTCTGAGAAACAGATTTTCAGCGTGGAGGCAAAAAATGTTTTTGCTGTTTCAAGCTCATACTGAGATTTTGCATTTTCTTCCCATGCTGATTTTAGTTCCTCTTTTTTTCCTCCAAGCTCCGATTCCAAATCTTCAATTCTCTGGCAATGTTCCAGAGACTCTTCTTTGTTTTTCTCCACTTCATTCTGAAGATCATGAAATCTATCCTTATGAGTTTGAATCTCAAAATCATTTTCATCTTTAGTTTTGTCCATCTGAGCAACAAGTGATTTGTTTTGTTCAACTAAAACATTATTTTTCTCTTGTAGCTCCTGAATGTCTGAGAAACAGGTTTTCAGCGTGGAGGCAAAAAATGTTTTTGCTGTTTCAAGCTCATACTGAGATTTTTCATTTTTTTCCCATGCTGATTTTAGTTCCTCTTTTTTTCCTCCAAGCTCCGATTCCAAATCTTCAATTCTCTGGCAATGTTCCAGAGACTCTTCTTTGTTTTTCTCCACTTCATTCTGAAGATCATGAAATCTATTCTTGTGAGTTTGAATCTCAAAATCCTTCTCATCTTTCATTTTGTCCATCCGAGCAACAAGTGAATTGTTTTGCTCTTCACGTTCAAACTCCAAAACTTGTATAGGCTCCTGAAGTTTCAAGTTCACCTCTTTAAGTCTTTTTTCTTCTGTAGCATGTGTAAACGGTTCCTGGAGATGCAACAATTCTTTTCTGAGATTCTGATAATCATTTTCCAGCTTTGTCCTTTTTTGTCCATCTTTGTACTCTGAAGTGAGCTTCTCCCTCTTCTCATGCTGGATACTGTCATCCTGTTCTTCATACTGGGCTTGTAAAGCACATCCCTTTTTCAAAGACAATTTAACATGATTTATTTTGGACCTAATCCTCTCAATAATTTCCTTTGTTTGAGGGTCCACCACATCGCGATACGTCTTAGTACCACTAGAGGTCGCAGTTCGCTCTTTGGTTGGATCCATCTCTGTAGTTGTAGAAAATAGTGGCCGACTGTAAGTTTAATGACCTGTGTTGAGTAAAGTGTTGCTTCCTGATCTCTAATGCCAATGTACTTCTTCTTATTTTGTGTAGTTTTACGGCAGTTGGCAACCAAGGCAAGGAGCGTTACCATCCAAAATGCCAATGTATCTGACGTGTGTAGCTTTTCAGTAAACTCAGATAAAAGGCAAAGGCGCACCGGTGCTGTGACATCATCCTGGTGACATCATCAAGCTAGGTGAAAGTAACAGATTACAAGTATTCGTGTTCCTGTAATTGAGTTCTTTTTAGTGAACTTAAATTTTTTTTTAAACAATATCTTTATTGAATTTTCCAAGTGTAAAAGCAAAAAAGAAACAAATAGACAAACCAAAAAAACCCAGAAACAAACAAACACAAGTCCAACAAAGAGTAAGACAATGTGTTGGATGGGGACATTTCAATGGAACAAAAACATTAAAACCCTACATTAGGTTTTTCCCTTTTATGCAAATATGATCACTATAACTGTGCAGACAAAATGGGACCAAAAAATAAATAAGTAAATACACGACAACGAAACAGTCAAACAGAACATGGCGGTTAACAGAGTACTTCTGTAAAAATGAGATCATGAGTCCATACAAGTTTCTATGCAGTAACATCCAGTGACCCAGGAATGGGGGAAAAGTTAAGCAGAGGGTGCTCTTGTTCTACTCCACGTTCGTTCAACAGATGAGATAAGTCTTTGTTTTTAATGTAATGGATAAATCGACCCCACACCTTTTGAAATGTCTCCTGTTTGTTCTTAAGGATGTAGAATTTTTTTTTCAAAGGCAGACAGGAAGATAATTCCCTAAACCACATTACAATACCTGGCCTACTCGTACTTTTCCATGTTTGAGCACATTTAATCTAACCTCTTCCCAAAACTCCCTCACTCTAGGGCACTGCCATAGGCAGTGAAAGATAGTGCCTCTATCTGCACCACACCTATTGCAAGTATCTGGGATATTCATGCCCTTGCCAAAAGGATTTTTAATCAGAGTTTTCTCCAGTAGGGTCAGGGGCGGGCAGGACATATATTGTTCTTGATTTGCTCTCAAAAAATGCCTTAGCTGGAGATATTTAAAAAAATGCTTGCGAGGGATATTGTATTTTCTGATCAGCTCTTCGAATATTAAAATATACCCGTTAATACCATAGATATGCTTCATTTGTTTTACCCCTCTATCTGCCCAGAGTTTAAAACTAGCATCCTTTTTTTCCTGGGGTGAAAAAATTATTGCCCTAGATTGGACTGAAACAGGAAAAAGAGGAGGAATCTTTTTGATATTTCCTAACTTCTTGCCAGACTCTTATCATATTTTGGACTATAGGATTAGTGGATAACTTTTTGAGTTTTTTAGGTTTTTTAGGTACAAATAAGTAGGGAATGGGAGCTTTAAGGAGTATGACTCAATAACCCTCCATGGAAGAGATCCATCTGTGTTAATGTGAAACATAAGCATCCTCAGCTGAACTGCCCAGTAGTACCACTGCATATTAGGGCACTGTAACCCTCCTCTGTCATAAGGTAGGTATAGAGATAAGCAGAGCCTGGGACAGAGCCTGGGACACTTATTCCTTATGAAGTTACTGAATAGATTTTTCATTCTGGGGAAAAAAATTTGGTGGAGGTGGCAAGGGGATATTGAAATAAGTATAGGAGCTTGGGAAGTATGTTCATTTTGAGTATATTGATTTTACCAATGAGAGAGACTTGACCATCTTTCAAATGTTTTAGAAATAGATGTAATCACTGAGTTATAACTAACTTCGACCATGTTTTCTAATTTAGGGGTGATTTGGATACCTAGGTAATTAAAAGAGTCTACTATTCTAAAATGACTTGCAGAGATAGGAGGATTGGTCCTCTCTTCCCAGTTGAGAAGTGTCACGCCTAAATTGGAGACATGATTTATTGCTCTGGTTGAATGATGGAGTCCAGTCGAAAGATGATGATTTTATAAAAAAAGGTTTATTATAAAACTAAATAAAAAAAGAGTTCAAAGATGGACAAAAATTAGTGACCGCCCGGCCAGACGTCCGATGATCGAGTGACCCACAGTTCTAACTCATCACGTATATTCCCCCTCAGTCCCCCTCCCTCCTCAGGACAGAGAGGAGGAGGTGAAAGAAGAGGGTGAAAAGAGACAGTTTCTTCTTAGGTCAAAACAACCAGTTCTCTGGTATCTGCTGTATGAATGGATGTGTATGGGGTGTGTATGTGTGATTATGTGAGTGTGTGTGTGTGTGTGAGATAATAGAGGATGCCTCTGTGTCTGGCATGTGTTTTGGGAAGATGACCTGACCCAGCTAGAAGTAGAGCAGGAGGCACAATGACAGTTACAATTTAAGGCTTAAAAGAATAAGATACATGAGTAAATGTATTTATAAACATAACTAACAATTTTTGCCATAACAGAAGCATTATGGAGGATTTTGAATTATTAATTTTATGGCCTAAGATTTTTCCAAACGACTTGATAAGGTCTAGAAGAGGTGGAATAGATCTATCCAATTTTTTAAGAAAAAGAATTACATCATCCGCGTAAAGAGCGATTGGATGCTCCATCTCTCCCGTCTTTATACCTGTAATTATGTTATGTTCTCTTACAGCCATTGCTAATGGTTCAATTGCAATTTTAAATAGTAGGGGGGATAAGGGACATTCCTGCCTACAACCTCTACTGATTAGAATTGGTTTTGAAATGTTGTTGTTGGTAATGATTTCTGCATAGGGATCCTTGTACAAAATTTTAACCCAATTACAAAAACCCTCCCCAAGGCCAAAATGTCTCATAACTTTAGATAAGTAAGTCCACTCAACTCTGTCAAAAGCCTTTTCAGCATCTAGTGCTACGAAGGCTGTATCTGACGCTCCCTTTTGGTCGTGCAAGATGTTCAAGGCGCTTCTCACGTTATGGAAACCCTGACGGCCAGTTATGAAACCATTTTGGTCCTCCCTTATTAGACCTGGTAATATAGACTCCAGTCTTTTAGCTAAGATTTGGCAAAGTATTTTCATGTCTGAGTTCAGAAGGCGGATCAGTCTAATGTTTTCACACTTATCGTTCAGTTTACCGGGCTTCGGGAGTAGCGTGATCAGGGCATCCCTCAAGGGGGGGGGAGTGTCCCTTTTTGAAAGGATTCTGAAAACATTTCGAGGAGGGGTGCTCTGAGTTTTGATTCAAATATTGTATAGATTTCGATGGGTAGGCCATCCGGGCCTGCTGCTTTCCCAGCATTCATGCATCGTATTGCTACCGAAATTTCTTCTAATGTCAGTTTTGCCCCCAGCTCTGACCTTTCATTTTCCTCTATTTGGTGGAAACTAAGTTAGTTTAGGAACGAATCTGAGATATGGTCTGTTAGTCCAATGTTTATTTCAGAGCTGTATAACCCTTCATAAAAAATTCTAAACCTGTCATTTATGGCAACAGGATCTACATTGTTCTCCCCTTTATCATTTTTAAGACCTTTCAGTCTGTTGTTGTTTTATACGCCACACTAGAATTTTTCCCGATTTCTCCCCTTGGTCAAAGATGCACTGTTTTAGTTTTAATAGGTCAGCAGCAGCCCTGGATGCCGCAATTTCATTATATTGTGCTCTCAGAAGTAATAGATCCTGATGGACCTTAGTACAGGGGTTTCTAAAATAAATATCTTCCATTGTTTTTATTTTTGTCTCCAACATTTTTTTGTGTTTAGCCTTTTTAGATTTGGAGCTTGTGAAGTTAATTATCTGGCCTCTAAGGAAGGCCTTGAACGCCTCTCATCTAATGCTTGTAGACGTCTCACTGGTATTAATCAAGAAGTATACATCTATTTGTTTTCCAAGGAAACTAATTAGATCTGGGTCCTGAAGCCATTTTTGTTGAAATTTCCATTTAGGGGGGTCACATTGCTGTCCTGGGACAACGTAAACTAGGTTATTTGTAGCATGATCCGAAATTAAAATGCTGTCATAGTTGCAGTCCTTAATTTTATATGCTAAACTAGCAGACATTAGGAAATAATCTATTCGTGAGAATGAGTGATGCAGTGACGTGCCGTCAGGGTAGGCAAGGTAGGCAGTGCCTACCCAAGGGTGAATTGATATTTTGATTATTTAATTATAATTTATTTATTTATTTTTTTTAATTATAAATTATTTATTTTTCCATTTCCAATAGCCTACAGTACCTATAAGTTTGAAAGTGTCCGCATTTTGTGCGTTTCATAGCCCAAATTACTAAACAGCGCTGTTTCCTGGAACAGCTGCAGTCTTTTTTTTTTTTTTTCGCTCCGCTGTAAGGCAGAGGGAGGCCACGCCCCCTCCCAAAGGCACGTCGCTCTTCTGCCTCCGTTCTCATTGCGTGAGTTTACGTGTTTGCGCATGCGCAGTCAGGTCCCCAATGTGACATCAATTTACACGTAAAGGCAGCATAGAGAGCTGCCTTTGCACGTAACTGCGTGTTACGTGCAAGTGAACTTGACACTGTTGTGATCCTCGTCTGTTTTTTTTTAGCAGGCTAATCAGCTGGCTGCAGCTGTGCTCACCTGGCCTCGTTAGAGCCCTGCAGTACATAAGGGCTCGATCAGCACACTGAAAGGAGGTCTTCAGGACAGTCTTCAGAGGAAGTTTTGATGAGCAGTTGGGAGAGAGCTGTTTTGCATGGTGGCCTTACCTTTTGTTTGGTTCTCAGTGTGGTGGTAAGGTGTAGGGTTAGGTAAGACGAGGTACCTCTTACATTTTACACACCTAGGAATTTTGTGTCTAGAAACACTAGGTAAGTGGTTGGTGCCACCCCATGTATGTTTTGGCCTCTTCTTTAGTTAGTTAGTCAGGATTTTAGTTTGTTCTTTTTCATATTGGAGTGCAAGAGTTTGCTAGGGCCTGGTTTGTTTTGTTGTTTTCATTTCTTTGGCACTAACCTCCCAGTCCTCACCTTCCCCACCTGGGAACTGTTCGTCCTGTTGTAACGACGAATAAAACTCTGTTAAACACTGAACTGTCTTTGCTGCTGTTTGACCATCTGTTGCTGTCCGGGTGCCCTTTTTGAGCACTCGGGTCGTAAAAAGTTGTAACAAGTGGGGGCTTGTTCGGGATCTTATACAACTGTCCTGGGCACGACGATCAAATATTGCTTAGAAAATGAGTTTTAGTGTGCATAGTTTTGTTTCTAATCCCTCGTTGGGGCAGCTCGAAAAGTGTCGGAAAGAAAATTTGCTTGAACTTGCTGCACAGTATGGGGTTGAAATACCTCGGGGAAGCTTAAAAAGAGAAATAAAGGAATTGGTGTTGGAAAAACTTGTGATGTTGAAACTGATTCAGCTTCCTACCACTGTTGTCCATCCTGAGACTGGTGCAGTGTCTGTTACAGATTTGGAGGATGAGTGGACCCGGCAGCGATCACGCCTACGGCTCGTCCAACAGAGGCAATGGACCCGCCAGCGACCCTGCCTCGGTTTGAGCCATTTACACCGTCGTCGCCGATATCTGAAGGTACGACTGGCTCGGCTGCAGTTAGACGCTCATGAGAGGGAAAACCTCCGCAAAGCTGAATATGAGTTGAGACTCCAGGTACGTAAGCTGGAAATTGAGGCGGAGAAGGAGGTGAAGTTGAAACAATTAGAGGGGGAGGCCTTGAAGTTTACTTCTACTCAGTCTCTGCCTGCCAGTCTGAAACCAGCTCAAGTCTTTGATGTCACAAAACATATTCCGTTGGTGCCAATGTTCAGAGAGACGGAGGTTGACTCATATTTCAGTGCGTTTGAGCGAGTTGCGACTGCTTTAAATTGGCCGTTGGACATGTGGCCAATCCTTCTCCAATGCAAGTTGGTTGGGAAGGCACAGGAAGTGGTGTCTTCCTTGTCTTTAGAAAACAGCCTCAGATATGATGTGCTGAAAGAGGCAATTCTACGTACCTATGAGCTAGTTCCAGAAGCATACCGACAAAAGTTCAGAGGTCACAGAAAAACTGGGCAAACATTTGTTGAATATGCCCATGAGAAAGCTGTGCTTTTCGATAGGTGGTGTTCATCGACTAGCAGCACGGACTTTAGGTCTCTACGTGAGTTGATGCTCCTAGAGGAATTTAAACGCACTTTGCCTGAGAGGCTGGTGATGCTTTTAAATGAGCAAAAAGTAGCTACCTTAGCTGATGCAGCAGTCTTTGCAGATGAGTTTGTGCTCACTCATAAGCCAGTCTTTTTCCCTACCTCACGTTCAGAAAAAATTGTAACTCTGTGTCAACCCACTTCTGGCACAAACCAGGCTAGACCTAGACGGCTAGTACCACCTCGGGAAGAACGGGAGTGCTTCTATTGCCACAGGAAAGGTCATGTCATAGCTGACTGTTTGGCGTTACAAAGTCAGCCAAAAACAATCTCACAGGAACGAGACGTTAGTTTGGTGAAAAATGTTAAATCGGCCCCTAAACAATCGCCAGCGTGTGGTGTTACGCCAGACCCGTGTTTCGAACCGTTCCTTTCAAAAGGATTTGTGTCTCTCTCTGAGGAACCAGCAAGTCAGAACCCAGCCATAATGTTTAGGGATTCAGGGGCTTCGTTGTCCATTTTAAGGGAGGATGTTTTACCTGTATCAAATAACACCTATTGTAAGGCTAATGTAGTGCTTCAGGGAGTGGGGATGACTGATGTGAGTGCGCCGTTGCACAGGGTACACCTTTCATGTCCCCTGCTTAGCGGGTGGTTTGAAGTGGCTGTACTTCCTGCTCTACCGGTACAAGGTGTTGATTTTCTGCTTGGCAATGATATTGCAGGGGGCAAAGTTTACCCTGCGCCAGTGGTAGTAGACGATCCTGTCATTAGCGAGTCTTGTGTTGAACAGGATTATCTTTATCCTGCTTGTGCAGTCACAAGAGCTCAAGCGGACAAATTTGGTGTAGATATGTCTGACACCTTTTTCGTTTCAGATGAGTCTCGAGCAGAGTGTCAGAACATAAGTACCCCGACCAATAGAAGTTCTCTTGTGCCAGATGATGTAGTGTTGCCAGCAACCAGAGGAAAATTCATTAAGGCCCAACAACTTTCTCTAAAGAAATGTTTATCCTCTGTAGTCAGTTTGCAGGAGGCTCAGAAAAGGAAAATGGCTTACTTCCTCGACGATGGGTTGCTCATGCGTCGGTGGGCCAGTGACATCTCTGAAGATGGAGACTGGAGTGCTGTGTATCAGGTTGTAGTTCCTACCGTCTATCATTCTCAGGTACTGTCTCTCGCTCATGATCACGTTTGGTCAGGGCACATGGGCATTACAAAAACGTATAACAGAGTCCTTGGGCATTTCTTCTGGCCAGGGCTTAAGGCTGATGTTGTACGTTACTGTCAAACATGTCATGTCTGTCAAGTTGCAGGAAAGCCAAATCAGGTTATTCCACCTGCCCCTCTATGCCCTATACCAGTGGTTGATGAGCCGTTTGAGAAGGTAATTTTGGATTGTGTGGGACCATTGCCAAAGTCAAAAATGGGAAATCAGTTTATGCTTACCATAATGTGTGCTTTTACTAGGTTTGCAGAGGCTATCCCGTTAAGAAAGATCACAGCTCCTGTAGTGTCCAAGGCTTTGTTGAAGTTCTTTTCTGTGTTTGGTTTACCCAAGATAGTTCAAACGGATCAGGGCACGAACTTCACATCCAGGTGGTCCTGTTCTGTCTGCTCCAAATTTTAATGCTCCTTTTACATTAGAAGTTGATGCCAGTGCGCTCGGTGTGGGAGCGGTTCTTCTTCAGTCAGATAGCCAAGGAATAGACCATCCAGTGGGTTACTTCTCAAGGAAGCTCTTGAGAAATCAATTGAACTATGAGACCATTGAAAAAGAAGCTTTAGCCTTATTGTTGGCTTTACAACATTTTGAGGCCTACCTCGGGTCCAGTCCACAGCCGATTAAAGTTTATACAGACCATAACCCTTTAGTCTTTCTTTCCAGGATGCAAAGCCTCAACCAGCGGCTTATGAGAAGGTCGTTGATCATATAGGAGTACAACTTGGAGATCTGTCATAAAAAGGGTTTGGACAATGTAATTGCGGATGCTCTGTCACGGGCACTTTGAGATCTGTTTTTGAAAAATTTAGCTTTGTCAAACTGTGTGTGAGCTTAAAAGGGTGGGGGTGTTACGTGCAGGTGAACTTGACACTGTTGTGATCCTCGTCTGTTTTTTTTTAGCAGGCTAATCAGCTGGCTGCAGCTGTGCTCACCTGGCCTCGTTAGAGCCCTGCAGTACATAAGGGCTCGATCAGCACACTGAAAGGAGGTCTTCAGGACAGTCTTCAGAGGAAGTTTTGATGAGCAGTTGGGAGAGAGCTGTTTTGCATGGTGGCCTTACCTTTTGTTTGGTTCTCAGTGTGGTGGTAAGGTGTAGGGTTAGGTAAGACGAGGTACCTCTTACATTTTACACACCTAGGAATTTTGTGTCTAGAAACACTAGGTAAGTGGTTGGTGCCACCCCATGTATGTTTTGGCCTCTTCTTTAGTTAGTTAGTCAGGATTTTAGTTTGTTCTTTTTCATATTGGAGTGCAAGAGTTTGCTAGGGCCTGGTTTGTTTTGTTGTTTTCATTTCTTTGGCACTAACCTCCCAGTCCTCACCTTCCCCACCTGGGAACTGTTCGTCCTGTTGTAACGACGAATAAAACTCTGTTAAACACTGAACTGTCTTTGCTGCTGTTTGACCGTCTGTTGCTGTCCGGGTGCCCTTTTTGAGCACTCGGGTCGTAAAAAGTCGTAACACTGCGCTATGCTAAATGCTATACGTAAGTTCACAGCACATTAGTGACTGCTGCTGCTACGTTCTTTAACTAGTGGGCGGGTGACAGCGCTAGAGATTATAGACAAACTTTGTATTGAGGAAAAACGACAGCTTTTGAAAGATGGAGACCAACATCTGAGTTACCAGACCTTCAGCAAAGGTAAGGTCAGAACATGTTTCATACTTTTCACGGTGAATGGTACAAAAGTAAGGATTGGCTTTGTGGATGCTCCTCACTGAGGCTGTTCTAAGTTGTCATTTTCTCCATGTTTCTGTGTTTCCGACACAAACAACAGATGTGCTGTCGTGTCATGAGATATATCTTGTTGGGAGAGTATGGAGGCTATATTAAATAATTGTTTATGTTTCTTTAATGGTGTTTATGATGTTGATTTTGTTAGATGGCTAAACACTTGTTCATGTGGATCTTATTGGGTTTTTTCTTTCTTATTATTAATTTTATATTTTGATAAGCGCATTGAGATGACTTTGTTGGAAATTGCTTTATACAAATAAAACTGATTTGAATTGAATTAACACTTGACAGCAGAAACATATGAAATTGTCATTGGTGGTCTCGATTTGCAACGTGCCTACCCAGCCGTAGTGGTCACGGCACGTCACTGGAGTTATGAGTTCCAGAAAAACATGAATATGCAGTTGCATCAGGGTTTCTATCTCTCCATATGTCCCTCAGATTTAGTTCCTTCATGAATTGATGTATAACTACTCTGCTTTTAGTATGGGTTGTACTTACATGAGTTGGTCTGTCTGTACCGGGGACAGGCGCGCAATTACAATCTCCTGCTATAACATAATGCCCATTGTTGACAAAGTAAGGAATAAATTGCTGAAAAAGTTAGGGTCGTCCTGATTTGGAGCATAAATATTAACTAAATTAAGACATTCATTGAAAAGGGTACCCTGGATTATCAAAAATCTGCCTGTTTTATCTGATATTACCTTTATGACTTTCAGTGGAATGGACCTGTGGACAAGTGTCATAACTCCTCTTGCTTGAGTAGTGAAATGTGCTGAATATACGGCCCCACGCCATCTCCTCTTGATCCTTAACTCCTCACCCAATGCCAGATGCGTTTCTTGAAGAAAAATTATTTTAGACTGTATATCCTTTAGTCTGCCCATGACTTGTTTTACTTTTTATAAGTTGCTGCAACCCTCCGCAATTCCAAGTTGAAAATTTAATTTCTAACCCACTGGACATGGTAGTTAACCACGGATGGATTACTCATGATATAGTCTATGATGAAACCTTTAACCCGCCAGATCAGCAACATAAAAAGAAAACAAATGTCTTGAACACCAAACAGAAACCCAACATCCCAAAAACAGGGTTTCTTCCCCCACCCACCCTCTTGTACACCCCAGTAGGCTTAGCGACCACTCCACGCTACCTGAGGAACAGTCAGACTTTGCTAGCCACTCCACCTCAACATGTCCTCCCCCTCCGTTTGTATAACAGAAAAATAAAACTAAAATAACAATTATGTCACCCCTGAAATGCCTTTTGTCAGGAAATGTATACGTAACATTATGCTTTTGAACATTTATGGATTGGTTACTTACAAGCAGGTTAATAAACCCAAACAGGTTGTCTCATTATGGAAAAACTTTAAACTACGGGATGACGGCTGGACTAACTCCCATCTTTAAATAGCTTTTAGTTTACAGGCAACACAGCCCTTCCTATGAAAACAGTGCAACACATTTTAAACTTTTCACAAATACACCATCATGAGATTCTGACTTATGAGGTAAACCCAGTACAAAGGATCTCAAGAATAGCTTTGTTAAGAGGAATGTTATGGGGTTACCTGATTTCACATATTCTGTTTATTAGCACTGGCTGTCAGAGACAGCCTAGACGTTATGCAATTAGCTGATCCATCAGTGCGATTTACTCAGTCTGTCTTTCCTCCTCTTGAATGCTTTTTATGAAGTCCTCCACATCAGATGGCTTGTCAAAAATCCATGTGTTGTTGCCCTTGTAGGTCAGCAGTAACTTTGCAGGGAACCGTATTCCGTTCCTGATCCCGATGTTTCGAAGCTTCTGTCTCACGCCGTCGAAAGCCTTGTGTTTCATATGCATTCCGGTTGCCAGGTCAGAATAAAACCGTACTGCTCTGTCCTTGTATAATATATCCTTTTTGTTACGCAGCTCCTTCAGAACCAACACTTTATCTCTGTCAGACAAAAACTTAATGATTAAGGTTCTTGGGGGTGCGGCCGCGTCTCTTCTCAGCCCGACTCGGTGCACTCTTTCAATGGTTAGCTTCTTAGTTATGCCCAGAGTCTCCGGGATCCACGCCTCAAGGAAAGAACAGACGTCACTGCCCTCTGCGCCCTCGGGGAGGTTTACTAGCCTTAGGTTTAGTCGTCTGAATTTTGCTTCTAGATCGTCAACCTTGTCAGCCACTTCTTTGGTTATCTGTTTGAGTCTCTGCGCCCTTAACTCGTTCCAAACATTCACCAACTTCTTTCCTGACTCCTTCAATTGCCATCAAAACTCCGTCAAATCTGCTGCAGAAGTCCGTTTTTAATTCTTTGATGGCTTCAAGGATTGGCTAGGGGTTAGCACTTTCGCCCTCGGTCTCACTAGCTTCCTCCACCATTGCATTAGCATTAGCCGCAGCTTCTCCTCTGGGTTTGCCCAGAGTGAATTCAATTTTGGCTTGGGAGGATTTGCCATGGCCTTTACCCTGTTCACGAAGCGTAGACGCCATCGGGGTGTTCTCAGCCGGTAAGCCGCGTAGCTTCGGTGTCAAGTAGTTTTGTTTATTGTAGGAAATTTTGCAATAATTTACGGAGGAGAGAGACACCCGTCCGTCTAGCACGCCACCGTACCGGAAGTGGGTACTTAAATTTTAGTATATTTCTAAATCACTTATGTTACTTGTACTTATGTACGTTTTAAAAGAAATAGTTACATTTCTACACCCAACAGTTACTGAGTGAATTCTTTTTTTTGTTTGTTTTAAAATAATCAACGGACAATTGTGAAACTACAAAAAAAAAATAGAAATGACCAGACAACAATCAAATGCATCACATCAGAGCCTGAGAATTTGTTCTTAATTTGAATTGAATTCATCGGTGTTATTTTATTTAAAAAATAGAATTGTACATTTTGACAAACCTTTTATTTCATACAGAAGAAAACTTGTTGAAATATAACCAAACAGTCTTATTCATATTGTTGGTCTCTTTTTATTTATCAATTGCAGAGGAAAATGAGAATGAAAGGTCAGAGTCAAGAGTCATGTTCACTGTTTCGGGCATTTTAAAGCTCAGATTTTAAAGTTGAACTGTTCCTCTAATTTTACTGAAATATCTTAAACGCTGTCCACTTTTTTATTTTAACTACACAAAGTGGTTTGGCTGTACTAAAGTAGGCATTAAGTTACTTTAGCTAATTAAATTATTAGCAAGATGGCGCCAGCGTGTACCGGCTGCCGTCTGCCAGCTCTGCTGGAACTTCTGTTTGTCTGTGTCCTGATCGTTCTTTTGTGCCAAAACATCGATGCAACAGTATTGACATACGATCGTCAGGCACTAATGGACCTAAATTATGCACATGAGGTACGTCTGAGCTGCCCTGAGGATCAAACCTCCAGACTTCCTCCACACTTGGCCTCGGTGCCTGCCTACCTGCTGCGTGCACCTGTCCCGCGTAGGAAGCGTGCCAAGAGGCGGGGCAGACGCGCTGGACTCCTGGTGAAGGTGAAGGCGTACAGGAGGTCTTGTCCTGGGACTGCTCCGGGACACCCGCTGTCAAATGGATTACGGTGGATTCAGCCTGTGGCTCCCGTGCGTCCGATCACCGGCCTGCGTCATCTGCCGATTGTAGCGCTGCTTCACCGGCGCCTTCCCAGACACCGTGCCGTGGATTATGGTTGCCTTCGCCCGCTGCAGCGCGACTCTCCACGGGCCAACACGGAAGTGTCGCTGCGCCTTGGATTACAAAACGCCAGATCGCTGGCAAATAAAGCGCACATCCTGAAAGATGTTTTCATGTCCCGCGGGTTGGACCTGATGTTCATCACAGAGACATGGCAACGGGAGAACGAGTACGTTCACTTAAATGAGCTGCGCCCTGCAGACTGTTCTGTGTTTGGAACCCCACGGATCACGCGTCGCGGAGGAGGATTGGCGCTCGTTTTCCGGGACACATTTAGCTGCAGACTGTTGGACACGAACGCGTTCAACTCCTTCGAGCTCCAGATGTGCAAGGTTGGAAACGAACACTCTTTTCACTGTGTTTTACTGTACCGACCGCCTGGTCCTGCTCGTATATTTTTAGATGAGCTCTCTGAGTTCATGTCATCTATTATAACACTTGAGAGTGTTTTAATCCTTGGAGATTTTAACCTCCATGTTGATAACTCCACATGTCCTATGGCCACTGAGTTGATGACTCTTATGGACTCTTTTAACTTTGTACAACATGTGTCAGGTCCAACACACTCCAAAGGTCATACTTTAGATTTAGTTTTTTCTTTTGGTTTAAAAATAGACAAATTAAGCATAAATGATTTACAGTTAAGTGACCACTGCTGTATTTTATTTAACCTGTCAATCACTCTGACTAAAACCCCTTCCAATGTGAAAAAACAGCGACGCATCCTAAATGAAGCAGCTTTCAGTGGGTTTTCTGCCTCCTTTGACCCAACTTCCTTCGCTAGCTGTGATGATGTTGACTCTTTTATGGCTAACTTTAATAATCACTGTCTGACTCTGTTAGACACAGTAGCACCAGCTAAAAACATTGTTAGCACTCATAAAAAACCTTGTCCATGGATGAATGAAACCATTTTTAACTTCAAAAGAAGCTGTCGGAAAGTGGAACGGTTGTGGAAAACAACTAAACTGGAAGTGCATCGACTCCATCTTAAGGAAAAGATAATGGAGCTAAATGAAATAATAAAGCGCGCCCGCTCTACTTATTTCACTAACCTTGTTCTCCAAAATAAGAGAAACCCCAGAGTCTTGTTCAACACTATTGAACATCTTGTTACACCCCCACCGTCCCATGTCCCTGTACACACAAGGGATGATTGTAACATGTTTTTAAACTTCTTTGTAAATAAAGTAGAAGATATTAGGGCCAGTATCACGACTCCTTTGGTCAGCTTGTGCACTTCTGTAGCTCCCGTCAGCACATGGTCCTCCTTCTCTCCTGTCAGCCTACAGGATATTCAGGATCTAGTGAGAAAAATGAAACCCACATCGAGCCCTGTGGATATTATTCCAACCTCACTGCTTTTAAATGTTTTTGATGAAGTCGGTCCATGGTTGGTGAAACTGATCAACCTTTCACTTAAATCCGGCACAGTCCCCAGCTACTTTAAACACGCCCTAGTAAATCCCATTCTCAAAAAGCCTAATCTTGATCCAGGTCAGCCTATAAACTACCGGCCCATATCTAAGCTTCCCTTCATGTCAAAAATGATGGAAAAAGTGGTAGCCAAGCAGCTAACATCAATCATGGAAGATAATGATCTTTATGATAAATATCAATCTGGTTTTAGGTCGATCCACTCCACTGAAACTGCCCTTGTGAAGGTCTCCAGTGACGTGATGATGGCTGCTGATTCTGGTCGCTATACAGTTTTAACTTTATTGGATTTAACATCTGCTTTCGACACCGTAGATCACAACACACTGATCCATCGTCTCAAATCAGAAATGGGGTTTTCCGGTGCTGTACTACAGTGGTTTGCCTCGTATATAAATGGTCCTGTTTGTTTTTATTGTACCTGATGCCTCTTGGTCGGTTGATCCGTGGTTTTAAAAATGTTTCTTATCATTTTTATGCTGATGATATCCAGTTATACTGCTCTTTTAATGACTCAGAGTTTCACTTTTTACCTGAGTTCTTGGACTGTATCTCATGCATCAAAAACTGGTTTTCATCAAACTACCTCCAGATAAACCCCAACAAAACAGAAACTCTGATCATCGCCCCTGATAAAAAGATCCCACTTATTAAGAACTCTCTCGGTGATTTGGGTTCATCAGTGAAATCCAGCATCAGAAATCTTGGGGTTGTGTTTAACCAATCGATGTCTTTGGAGGGCCACTGTCGCCAACTGACTAAAAACTGTTTTTACCATCTGAGAAATATCTCAAAAGTGAGGCATCTACTGTCCAAACCTGATCTGGAACTGGTCATCCATGCTTTTATTTCGTCCCGCATTGACTACTGTAACTCAGTTTTTACCTGTTTTAATAAGTCGACCCTGTGTAAACTCCAAATGGTTCAAAATGCTGCTGCCAGACTTTTGACCGGTACGCCCAGAACATCACACATTACCCCGATACTTTCCTCCCTGCACTGGCTCCCTGTCAATTTCCGGATTGAATATAAAATACTGGTTCTAACATTCCGGGCTTTGCATGGCCAGGCTCCTCTATACATTTCAGACATGTTGTGTCCCTACACTTCAGGACGCAGCCTTCGATCCTCAGGTCAGGGTCTACTAAGGTTCCCAAAAACCAAATTTAAAACCAGAGGAGACCTGGCGTTCCAGGCTGCAGCCCCCAGACTCTGGAATGGTCTGCCCCAGTCTCTCCGGGAGATGAACTGCGTGGACACTTTTAAAAAACATTTGAAGACTTCGCTTTTCAAAAAAGCTTTTAGTTAACAAGATTTTATTTTTAATTTTTACTGCCCTTTTATGATGCTACACATGTGATGTAAATGTATGTTTATTGTTTCTGTGTACAGCACTTTGTGATTTTATCTGCGAAAAGCGCTTTATAAATAAATACTTACTTACTTACTTATTTTGTACCAACAAGTTATTTCTGTTACAAGACTTGCAGTAATCTTGTATTTACCTTAATAGGCTACAGGATATTCAACCTTAAAAATAGGCTATTACTAAAACTGTTATTATTCTAATCTAAGCAGCTACAGCAGGGAAGCAGTAGGCCATCTACCAACAAAGAAGTTACAATAGATGAATCTCCAGATTCATCTACAGATAAAGCAAAGTCAATAGCAGAACCAAGTCTATGCACAGTTACAGAATCAGAAGTGCTGTCTGATGACTAAAATGAGGGAGAACGAGAAAGGCATGAGCTGTATGTGAAAGAGAGTGCTGTGAAACTGTACCAGTTCAAAGGTCAAGTAATTTTATTAAGATATTGACAAATAAATATGCAATTACATTCAACGTGTGCCTGTAATGTTATTTATTGTTTAAATCTCACACTGCTTAAATAAGGAAGTCTTCAGTTCTACATGCCGCATAAAGTGCCCTTATTATTCACTGAGCACCTGCCCCCCAAAATGTCAGTGCACGCTACTGCTTGAGTACAATTTCAGTCAAGTAACAGCACTTCTGCTTGAGTAGGATATATCCGTACTCTTAACACCTCTGGGTATGTACAGCAAGCTGAGAAATTTGATTAACACTGAACTTTCAGCATCACCTTTAACTGATCATAGTGCCATTTCTCTCTCATTAATGTTATATAATACAGAGACTAACTCTAACCCTGTATGGACATTTAATTATCTTGACATTTAAGCAACTAGTACAGTGCCCGTCGGAAGTATGCATTCATGTGGGGGCTTAAGTAGAGTTGTCAATTATGGTCAAATGAGTATGTGTTTGAAGGATGGATGTACAAAGAGGTGTACATACTCTGTACTCTGTAGAGTTATAAAGGGGTATATTTGCAGGTGCAAAGTAAAAAGGCGTGAGCGATTTCCCTGGTTTAATTGTATGAGACATGTGCATGATAAATGTGTTTGTTTTTTTACTCATTTTTATATTTTATTTTGTTTGGTGTATTTTTCTGTAATGTATGATTTTTGGAGTCATGTGTATTTGTGTTTTTCTGCATGTTTTAAATAATTATTGTTTTTTGTTGCCATTGTAGTGTGATTCTGGAGACATTTTGTGTATTTTTGTATCTGTTTTGGTGTTGTTTTGTGCATTTCTGTTGTAATGTGTATTTTGTGTATAAATAATTATTTGTGTATTTTGAGTAGGGATGTAACAATTAATCGTAAGGCAGTTAAAAATCGATTCATAGATATCTCGGTTCATATCGATACTCTGAAAATTGAATAGCAGTACTTTTTTTAAACAGCAAAGGGTGCTATCTATTTATCCTTCTATTGTCCAGAAGTGGGCAGAATTGCCTACTACTCTTAAACATGTTCATAAATGATTCAGCTCCGCTTTAGCACCAAAAGAATATCTGTGATAGTACATGAATATCTGTAAAAGTCACGTTTTTCTATTAGCTCTGTCTGCTAGTGCATAGCATCTCTTCTTCGCTGCTACAATAGCTGCATGACAACCGACCACTGGGTTACCAGTGCACTCTGCTGGTCCAAACAAATATCTGATGTAAATACAGTGCAATGACCAATTGTCCAATTGCTAAGGCACAAAATACATTTTCAGTTGCACTTTTAAAAAGAAAAAGAACTATCGTGCAGTTTTGCATTGTATACTATAGAACCAGAATTTAAATGAACAGGCTTCTTCTTCATTTGTCTTATTCCTTTATTTATTTCATTCAGGATTTAATTTTAGTTAAATTGCATTGTTTTGAATAGTTTATCAAGGGATTATTTCGAAAATGAAAAATAAAAGGAAAATAGTACAGTATTTTCTAGTTTTTTCCTGAAAAAAATAAAGGAATATATTTCAGTCATCATTTGTCTACAATACCATTTTGTTAAATAAATCATGAGAAAATCATATCGTGAATTGAATCGTATCGGGAGTTGAGTGAATCGTTACATCCCTAATTTTGAGTCATTTTCACATTTTTTGTTTGGTGTATTTTTCTGTAAAGTTTGTTTTTTTAAGTCATTTTGTGTGTCTTTGGAGCCTTTTTGTATATTTTTGTGCATTTCTGTTGTCGTTTTGTGTACTTTTTGTATGAATATTGTTTAGTTTTTTGTTTTATTTTACTCATTTTGTATATTTTTATTATAAATACTGTGTGTGTGTATCTACCTCCATCTCCTCCGTGCGTTATCTCTCACACGTGCGCGTATCATGCACATAATCCGTCGAAGGTTGTTGAGAGATATAAAGAAAAAGAAAAGAGAGAGACACTGAAGTACCACGAAAAATAAATGTATAAAAACGTTTTGCAACACCAAAGTCGCAACTCTCTCTAAACGGCTCTGTCTGCGTTCAGCATTTACTACATCCCGTGTAGTGCACGCATGCGCATTAGCTGTGTTTGTGTGTTTACATTGTAGCTGCTAGCATCTTAACACATAGCAGAGCTGCTAAGCCTCACCCTTTGAGTGTGACAGGAACACAATTTGACACATTCTCACGCCACACTTCACATTTCTCACGCTGATATTTCCCCATTCAATACTTTTATTTTTTAAACTTTGGTCCTCACGGCTTGCTGTAGCTTGAGTAACTCTGATTGACTGACCGAGATAACCAATCCATGACTCCTGGTGCCTAAATCTAACCAACCATGGTAGTACGTAAGTCTCAACGAGCCGTGTCTAACGACACCTTACACAACACACCGACTCGTCGACATGTTTTCAGAAAGAAAAATCTAGAGGACAGACTGAGATGGTATGTAACTACCCAATTGTTATGCACCTATCTAGGAGGTAGGTACACACCATACTACACAGGAAGGTATTTGTCCCCAGTCCCCAAATAAATGATTAAAACAAACAAACATAACAGATATTTACAATTTATAGGTGTTTCAAAAGTATTTTACAAAGCAATAAAGAACAAAAAGCTGGATCAAAACAAAGGAGGCAGTCTAGCACTCACTTTTCTAAAGCTTCAGAAAATCTCTGACGGAAATATCAAAGGCAGAGAAACTGAACAAAGTCATAACTCCAATCAAAGGTGAGGACAACGAGGTGTGCTGCTGTCAGAGGTTCCTCCTGAAGTCAGCTGCATGCTGCCTTTTATAGGTGGAGGACCAATCAGTGCAGCTTGTCTCCTCCAATCAGACAGCACCACCTGGAACACAAAGAGCCACTCACAACACTCACTCACACTGGATAAAAAGAGACAGACAAAGATTCACACGACGACAGAGCACTCACTCTCCTCCAAAAACAGAATACAAGATACAAACAGAATACAAAACTCCCATTACGGCCACAGTCGTAACACCAATTTTGTACACTGTTTATATTGCTGTGTGTGTGTTTTCTTCTCTAACTAACCCTCTGTGTAACAGAGCTGCTGCTGAGGCATTATTAACTCACTCAGTGCCATTGACGAGATAACTCATCATTTCAAATCCAAATCATGGTGATTACTAGAAATCACCCTGGCGGAGGTCTCTCATCAATATCTAAGCTGTGGGGTGATGTTGTGACCAACTGTGCCCTGAGGATGGCAGCAGTGCACCTTTAGATGAGAGATTAGCCACTGATGCTACCATTAGCTGGGGAGGAGAAGCAGGAACAAGTGGGATTATAGCGCTACAGAGTGAAATTGTGACATATCGAGCAGCTCACAGCTCCACATACTGACACAGAACATGTGTGGACCTGAGTGGATTATTGATAATGTTGAGATGGTGAGATAAAACCATCAACTAACCGGGCTAAACGGGTCATTGCTGCGTGTCGAGAGGGGAAGGGGGGTACAAAATACCCCCAGCATGTGAGCCAGATAGAAAAATAATAGGTGACATGTAGGAGGTAGCAGCGCACCTTTGGATGATCGTGCTCAGCAGAGCTCAGAGGAAGAGGAGGAAAGGCGTTTATGAGACAGAAAATGGCGCTACATACAGAGTTGACATTCCCAGCAGCGCACAGCAGCGCGTACTTGACCAGAGCTTGTGTGGAACTCATGGATAGTGAGGCGATGGTGAGATAAAACAATAAAAAAAAATGGGGAACGCAGTGACACTCTGCATGTCCGGGAGAAGGAGGAAGTTACATGTGTGCAGACTGATGGGAGAGAAAGTTGGAGGAACGCCAAAATACAGTAAGAAATCCATTCAACTCTGACCCAGATGGCAAAATAATAATAGTTTTGCCATCAAATGCCTGGTCTCAGTGTTTCTTTTTTTTTTTTGTTTCATATAAAGAAACAACGTTCAGATGTTAGAGTTCTCACTAAAGCAAAAAAAATAGCTTTAAAGTCACTGACATGGTTTTGTTAGAAAAAGCCCATTTTCTCAGCTTTTTGCTCTGAAACTGAAGATTTTGTGTAAAACTGGCTCTCTTCAACGGCCGATTACAAAAGAACAAAACGAGCCAGAAACAAATTATCATTTTTTGATGAAAGTAGAGGCAATCAGAATCCGGTGTCACATTTCAGATAGTCATAGTAGAAAATATTCTGTGGGTCTTTAAAAATCAGTCAAAATGCTCAAAAAACAGCTGGCACTGAGGAGGGTAGAAAATCTGAAAATAGCTGGCACTGAATGAGTTAAAGAGATAGTGTCCTGAATGTGATTTACTTTAAAAACTACTTTCAACAACTCAGAGCTGCCCTGAAACATAATTTAATCACATTTCAGCCTTAATGAAGGAAAAAGTCAAAGGTGACACAAAATGTTATTGTGATTAATACTGCTCGTGATTAATAAAAAGGGTTTGTGGCTCCACTGACTTTGACCCATTATATTTATTCTTGTTAACTATTGAGAAAAAATAAATGGTTTATATCGCCTATTGCCATTTTGAGGAAAAATATAGAGATATGAATATTGGTCCATATCACCCAGGCCTAATGTAACCAAAGCAGTTATGTTTTATCTTGTAAAGTATATTATTGTCCAAACTGTGTGAAATGAGAAGTTCACATACTGTTTAAAGTAGGATTTAATTAATATGTTACCTAAAAAGCAAATAGAAATTACTAGACTGATATGCTGCCTTGTTATGTAGCAAATGTTGCTAATGCTAATGCTACACTACTTTAGTTAAACAAAGTAAAAAGACTGTGTGACTATAAGAACATGTCAGCCCTTTTGTTTAATGTTAATTGTACTTGGAACCAGTTTGATAAATTGCTTACATACAATTTAAAAAAATATTTGAAAAATTCCTTGTCTTAAATTATCCTTTATTCCTTTTTTGCATTTAGGGCGATGATTTTAAGTAAGTGAATTTGTTTGTTTTATTGATAAATAACTTTAAAATAGTCTAAATGATGTGAATGAAAAAAATTGTATTGTGATCGTGATTTTACGAAGAATAAATCGTGATATGATTTTTGTCTTTTCCCCATATCTCCCACTCCTATGTGTGTGTGTGTACTAGACATTAACTCAAATTAATTACAACTCTTATTCAGCTACTAGCAGTGTTATGAACACTGCTAGTAGCTGAATTGCACTTGTAGGTTATATCAGCATAAATACATAGTAAATGAAACAAATGCCTTGTCTAATCTAATGTTCATTTGAACTGTTTTTATCTGATAATTTTGTATGTAATAGCAGCAGACTCAATGTCCATAGAAATACACTAAGACATTCACTCAATCAAAAATCACTTGATGTTTTAATGTTTTTTACATGATTTGCTTTTTAATGACCTCCTTTTTGTTGTAGACAAGGAGAGCTGAGGTAAAGGTAGCACTGCCTTGGGCCACAGTGTTTTAAGTGCGAGCCCCTGCCTCTGTCATCAAGGCATCAACATCTGTGACAAACACCTACAACATGAGACATGTCCCCAGCTAAATGATGGAGAGTTGGTTGAAATGAAATATTGACAAATAAATGTATTTTGTCAAAATTCTTGTTAGTTTTCATTTGTAATTTCTGGTTGATTAAAACTGGCATTAGGAGGCCACAGTGCAGGGAGAGCCACTGGCATGGAAGTGAGGACATCAGTCTTAAAGGTGCAATCAGCAGGGGGACTCAATGAGCCTGTTTTTTTCACACACTACTAGTTTGATGTAAAACTGTCCTTACATAGTGACAGCTTTAGCAAATACGACAAAAAGTTGCAGACCGCCCCTTTAAGATAGAAATCAACGTTAAAACAGGCCAAAGTCATGTTAAAGAAGCCACATTTTTTTTCGCCGGAATGCATCAGGTCACTTAAGTCTCACTCTTGTCATTTTCTGAAACTTGGCAGCCCTGACATAGAATAATGCAAGAAGAAACACTCACCCTTGCGCAGAACAAATGTTAATTATAGTGGAGCCGTGTTGTGGACCCATTCGCTCACAGAAAAGCTACATTCCTCTGTCTGAAGAAGCAGATAGTTTGTGATAAGGACGGCTAATGGCTGTCAGCACAGCCGCCACCCACAGTCATGGAGACGGAGGAGGAAGTAAAATCCGTGACCCGCAATTTAAAGGAAGTTTGGAATCACAGGAATAATTTTAAATAACCATGAAATATTAACTTAAATAACATTTTTTTTTAACCCAAACAAGTGACGTCATGAACCCGGGACCGGAAGTAGCGCGCTCATTACCGAGAGGGCCGCAATGGTTAAATTATTGACTAAATTTCAGAAAATTATTGACTAAGTTTCAGGTCGATCTTCACACACGCATGGACATGCGCGCGCACACACTTTTTTTTGCTTTTATAGATAGACTAAGAAGTATGCATACACGTGGGAACATAAGTAGAGTTGTCAATTATGGCCAAATGCGTATGTGTTAAAAGGTTGAATGTACAAAGTGTACATACTTTGTCGCGTTGTAAAAGGGGTATATTTGCGGGTGCAAAAATGTGGGTGCGATTTCCCTGGTTTAATTTTATGGGACATGTGCATGATAAATGTGTTTGTTTTGTTTTTTTACTCACTTTTATATTTTTTTGTTTGGTGTATTTTTCTGTAATGTATGTTTTTTGGAGTCATGTGTATCTTTCTGTTGTGTTTTTGTGCATTTTTTTGTATAAATGTGTTTTTTTTTTTACTAATTTAAAATTTTTTGTAATGTATGTTTTTTGGAGTCATGTGTATTTTTGTGCATTTTTTGTTTAATTATTGTCATATTTTTATTATAAATAAATACCGTGTGTGTGTGTTCCCGTGAAATGTTTGAGACGCTGATAACCAAACTCCATAGACATTGTAGCACCAATCAGAAAAACAACAAAACTGCGCAAAACAAAATGTAAAGCTCCAAACACCCTGAGTGAGTAAGTAAATTAAAGTATTATTTACAGTTTGGCTGTCTTTCTTTTCAACAAAAATCATTGTTTACCTTCGAACCGAGTGGTCAGCGCTTGACTTTCATATGTGGCACCACAGAGAATCTGCAGTTTTCCATATGGAGTATTGAACAGGAATTACTCAAATTACACAAAACTAAATATTTATACAAAAATTTCACAAAAGACAACATTTGTGCATTTATGTTGTCATTTTAGTGTATTTTTTATATAAATATTTAGTTTAGTGTATTTTGAGTGATTTTCATATTTTTGTGCATTTTTTATATAATTATTTTTGGTTGCCAATGTAATGTGATTCTGGAGTCATTTTGTGCACTTTTTGTATAAATATTGTTTAGTTTTTTTTGTTTTATTTTACTAATTTATTATATTTTATTATAAATAAATACTGTGTGTGTGTGTTCCCGTGAAATGTTAGAGACGCTGATAACAAAACTCCATAGACATTGTAGCGCCAATCAGAAAAACAACAAAACTGCCCAAAACAAAATGTAAAGCTCTAAACTACATGAGTTTGTAAGTAAATTAAAGTATTATCTACAATTCGGCTGTCTTTTTAAAAAAAAAAATAAATAAATAAATTGTTTACCTTCGAACCGAGTGGTCAGAGCTTAACTTCCATGCGTGGCACCACCGAGAATAGGCCGTTTTCCAGATGGAGTATTGCACGGGTTGAGTTCAATACCGACTATAGTGAAACAGCGCGTTAATGAGCACTTACATGGACAGTTATATGGTTTAAACAATGGGAAACTTGTCATTAAAAGACTCACCAGTGGCTGAATTTTTCAAATGACTTCTTCAGAGAGCTCCCGTTTTGAGACGCGACGACAGCATGGCAGGCACAGAGATGGAGACGGAAGAGGAAGTGCACTTTTTTTTTTTTTTAGTGAAAGGGGACTGCATGACCTTGGGTTAACAGGGATACTTTTAAACAACCATGAAAGATCTTGGAATAGGAGATGTATGGAGAGTGAACAACCCAACTAAAAAATAATACACCTAATTCTCCCCTGTGCATAAATCTTTCTCCCGAATTGACTTCTTTCTTTCAAACAATTCCATCGCACATAAGATTTCCTTATAAAAACATCCTATAAAATCAGCGACCATGCCCTGATATCCCTCACCTTGCAGTGTGACTCTAATCAGAAATGATCCTCTCTATGGCGCTTTAACACTTCAATACTTAATGACAGTGAATTTGTAATAATGATAAGAAAACCCTTGGGGGGCTGAATGGTGGGACTAGGGGTGGAGGGAGCCACCGCTTGTGCTACTAAGTAGTGAGGTGGGGGCGGCACTCCCACCTCTCGTTCAGCTCCTTGAACTCTGTCCAGCGGACAACACGTTCCTCAGCTCACCGAGGATAAAAGCAGCTTTTCATGTCGGCTGGTGAGCAATGGGTCTTTTTCTTCCTTTTAACTACAAACTATCTAAGTTGGAAAGGAGCTCATAGATTTTTATATTATGGTCAACGATGCCAGAGCAACACTATTTGCAAATCTTATCTCAAACAGTATTTAGTTTTTTAGACGAGTACATTAACACTCTAACACACTCACACACAAAAACACAGCAACATAAACAATGAACAAAATTGGGTAGTTACATACCACCAAAACATTGTGAAGATACTTTTTGAATCTTACAGAAATGAAAAGGATATAATCATTGTGCTTGTTAAGCAGCATTTGATATGTGCCCATATTTACAGAGAAGTTGATAATACTAGCACTTAAATGACTATTTTCTGAATTCATTTTGTTTTTAATGATTTAAAGTTAATTTTCACAAACATTAACAATATTTTGGTGAAGCAATATTTTGTATCAGGCTTTCCTTAATGACTTAAGCATAACACAAGGACATTGGACTAGTTGTGGTCAGTGTGCGTTAAGAAGAGCCACTGTTGCAGGCTCATTTTAACCATGCCATAAAACTGCATTCAGGCTTTTTATACTGTGCAGTATACACTTGGCTGTCATTTAATGAAATTGATTGACAATATTTTATAATTCCTGTGAAATGGATTCAGTGCAGTAGATAGATTCAGAATTTCTTCAGTGCCAGTTATCAAGATGTATCGTGGATTAATTTTCCTGCAATATATTGATTATCATGATAATATTGTTATCATGGGCAAAAAAAATTGCGATATATCGCATCGCGAAGTACCTCGCGATACCCGGCCCTATAATTCAGTATGCTTTATGTACGTCTGCTATATGTTGCCACCTTTAAAAAATTCCTGCCCCCCTCTTTCCACCCCATTTAATTTTTTCTAGATTCGCCCCTGCCTACGGTATATATCGAAACTCAGATCTGTTGTATCTCAGAGCTGAGCTGGAAATGATTGTTAATGCTTTTGTTTCATCAAGGCATGATTATTGTAATTCACTGTTTACATGTCTTAGTGTCTGTGAACCACCTACAAGTGGTTCAGAATGCTGCTGCCAATTTTTTATTTATTGATTGCTTCATATCTGCAGGCAGTTGAATATATGAAGTGTAATTAGAACATGTAGGTTTAAGATAAGCCTTTATGTTTCTCGTCACATCTGGCTCATCCCTGCTTACATTAATTCCTGCTCATGAATCCATGATCCAATTAAAGTTTTAATGTTTTTCAGACCCAACAATCACACTTCTGTGGATTTTTTCCTGCCCATTTACAAGTCTGAATGCAGTGTTTGTGTCTTCACAGTGATTAGAATCCTACTTCTGGCTATAATTAGGTATCTGGTCTTTAAAAACAACTCAGAGGAAATAATACTAGTATTTGATCACAGCCTGGAGGAGTTTCGATGCGTGGTTTTTGTTCAGTCAACAATTTTTAAAACATTTATAAATTTTTACAGTTTAATGGCAACTAGGGGGTGCCGAATGTAAAAACTCAGTCACTTTCTCATAGCTGTCTTTCATTTTAAACAGAAATTCATGTAAAACACCATGTTCTATATCATTTTTAAAATGTGTATACATGAACAATAAATGTAAATGTTAAATCTAAATGTAAATGTTAAATCTAAATTTAAGCATGAAATGTAAATCTAAATGTGAAATGTAAATCTAAATGTGAAATGTAAATCTAAATGTGAAATGTAAATCTAAATGTTAAATGTAACTCTAAATGTGAAAAGTAAATCTAAATGTTAAAAGTAAATATAAATGTTAAATGTCACTTCAAATGTGAAATCTAAATATAATTTAAAATTTATATCTATATTTAAATGTTAAATACAAATCTAAATGTTAAATGTGAAATCTAAATCTAAATTTAAATGTAAAATTGGTCGCCAAGTGTAAAGCTAAATGTTTACAAATTATGCATAGTGGGCAGGTCAGCACCTGTCAATCAGGAGGCCCCGCCCACACCACCGACTATGGCTCAGTGAGTGAGGAGACGGGAAGAGTGAGACTGATGAAACTGATGAACTGGGAAGAACGGTAATGACTATGAGCTGCACATCAGCCGAGAGAATGTGTGGACAACTGCCCTCACACAGTTCAACAGATGTAGATTCGCTGAGAGTACTGGCATGCTGTATGTCATCTGTCTTTTGCCAGTGATGAAGAGGAAGTAGAAGACCTTGAGGGTGGGGTTTGTGGAGGGTGAGTGGGACCTCGTAATCGACAGGTGCTGACCTGCCCACTTTGTTAAATTTTGTATTTATATTTAACATTTAGATTTAGATTCAACATTTAGATTTACATTTAACATTTACACTTCGATTCATTTTTCATGTTTACACATTTTTAACTGTTAACTTTTGAACCTAATAACTGTAACAGCACTGATCTCCTCCCGCCCCCCCACCAAATTCCTTCATTTTTTCATTTGCACGTGTTTTTAATGCCTTTGCTGTTGTTATTTTTGTTATTGTTTAAAATTAAATACATTTAATTTCTATCTTTTTCTAATGCATGTCCGCCCGACAGTTGTATATTTGCACAATTATCCTGTGTTTGTATTTAGTTTTGTGCTTATTGTTTACTTTTGCTGCTCTATAGTGTTGCTGCAACGTGTGAATTTCTCCTATGGGGATCAATAAAAGTTTTGTCTTTTCTATTATATTCTAACAATGATATACAAACATGTTGTTTTACATGGATTTGTCTCAAATGAAAGAAAAATGAGCTAAATGTGAGGAAAGTGAGCTAAATGTTCTAAATATGTCAGCTACGGAACAGTGAGTTTTTACATTCGTCAGCCCATAGGCTACAGTTCTCTCTTTCTCTCTCTGTGTGTGTCTTGATGTTTGCGTTTAAGATGAAATGCTCATACTTACTGTTGTTTGATTGTGTCATGCCTACCCTACAGGCTTTGGTTTTTAGCTTTAATTTAATTTTGAAATACAGATCCTTGCAACATGGGGCCATGCATTACCATGCTACAACATGACGTGACAGCCCTTGGTATGAGTGTGACCTCACACTGCCTGAGGAGTTTTCTGGCAGTGCTGAACAGTGAGCTGAGCAGGGAACATGGAGACCACTAACACAGCCAGGAAGGAACACTGGAGCAAGAAGAGGGAATACATACTGGCATCAGCAGGCAATGTGGTTGGTCTGGGCAATGTGTGGAGGTTCCCATATCTGTGCTATAAGAACGGAGGAGGTGAGCATGGCTTTGGTGATGTTTTCCCCAAAGTATTCCTATTTATTTTTTTATTATTATATTTATTGATAATTACAATCGCAAACAAGCTAAAAAAAGATGTGTATTGTTATTGTGTGATTATATATGGAAGGACTTGTCAGACCATTTTTCATTTGGTAAAACACAACCTCAAATTGTCACTTTTCTTGCAAACATTTTTATGTTCATTAACTAAACCTTTAAAGTATGATTTGTCTTTTGTGAACTGATATTCAGGATTTGTTTAAAATATACAAACAAGAAGCTAATTTTTGGCGTTCCTGTGCGTTCTGTGTTAAAGGTCGGTCTGGGCAGTTTGACACAGATTGTGTCACTCCCATGTCTCCAATGTGAGAAGGATTCTACTTATCCATTCTTACACTATAGGTGGTAATCTGTTTACACATTCCATATCTATGCTTTGGACACATTTTATGACACATAAACTGTTTTGACTCGTGACTTTAGTTTTCCACTCTCAGGAGTATAAGCAATGTTTCCAGAGATCAAAACTTTTGAGAATGTGGTTTGAAAAATGTATTGGTTTATAGGGCTGAGAGGTATGCATGTCACAATCTTTGTTACGGCCTTACTTTTAGTGGTGTGACATCTAAGGGACTTTACGATTCGATTTCGATTCAGGGTGCTACAATTCAATATCAATGATTATCACAATTTTTTATGCATTTTTTTTTCTTTTCCTCACTTTGTGGCTATTTCATACTTTTAAACAAGGTATATGTGTCGGTATCCATTCGTTAAAGTAACCAAACAAATGTATCCCTCTTATCTTCTTTTATATCAAATCACCAAATCCAACAGTAATCATATTATAAAATAAACAAATGTATAAAGAAATTACTAAAAAAATTGCTAATTCAGTCAGCTAATTCAATTTGATCTAATATAAAGGCTTTTTCAGTAAAAAATAAAAAAAAGACTTCCAAACAAAACTTAAATTAGCAGTATAAATCCCATAATAAATTAAACATTTTGCTGTGCACAATCAAAGCAGTTTTAAAAACATATAAAACCTATAATATCAGCTCTCATGATACTTGTGGTCATTATTCACTTCGGGCAGCTGAGCTGACAGCAGCAAAAGAGCAGAGCGGAGCTCACAGAGGAATTTATTTACTCAACATGAAGTTTTTCTTCTGAGAAAGGATATGATACTTCAACAACAAACTCTATAATTTACCATCTGACTCTGGCTCTGAGGTAATCATCTACTCCTTTTTTATTTGCTGGCTCAACTGGAAAGCTAAGTAGCAAGCTAGCTAGTTACAAGTAGCAAGCTAACTAGCAGAAGAATGGCTCTGTCCACAACAGAATACAGCAGTCTTCTCCAAAAGATTACTGAACTGGAGACTACAGTGCGAGGAATACAAGTAAACATTGAGGTTAATGGACACTGTGGATATGATAATGATACAACTGTGCCTCTGTTTCAAAACAGCAGAGTGGATAAAGCTAACTTGCTACCAGCCCGTGCTAACAAAGCTATCAGACCTAAGGTGGATCCTGTTCCCGTTGATAAGCCAAAAGGTGCGAGTCTTCCCTGGAATACCCTGGGAGCAAAGCCTAAGAAAAAGTCATATCCACTTCAAAAGCTAACGGGCCGAGCAAAGCGTCCTGACATCAATAATGAGATGGACTGGCCTGCACTGCCTTCGCAGACTGCAGCCTCAACATCAACTCCCTTATCTGCCCAGGCACAAAAGTGAACATCTGTTAAAAGCAGGAGTATCACCAAATCACAAACCCAGTTTCATGTAGAACTGGGTAATCGATTCGCCCCACTGCTGAATGACCTAGGATCTGGCTCTAATGAGGTCAACACACAACCTTCTGGAACTGCGAAGACTGAAAGTGCTTCAGGAAAACAAAAGCGACATGGTAGGCCAAAGCAACAACCTCACACACTGATAGCGGGAGACGTTTCTGTTAAAGATGCTCAGAAGATGTTTAGCAGCAATGTGACAGTGATCTGCTTACCTAATGACAGTATCAGACCTGGCTGACAAAAACTTGCATATTGTTGCAGATTACCCACATTTGAAAAATGTTGTGATTCATTTTGGATTAAATGATTTAGCCAGGTGTTAAAGCAGGATTTCACCCATCTGCTAAAAACTGTGAGCTGTTTGCAGCCTAAAGTGTTCATCAGTGGCCCGATACCTCCAGTCTGCAAAGGAGATCTGAAATTCTCAAGGATTTACCCTCTGAATAATGTTTTGTCTTTGGCTTGTGCTGCCCTTTCACTAAATTTTATAGAAAATTTTCTTGTTTTTTGGGAAAGTCGTCATCTTTTTAGAGCAGAAGGACTGGAGTGAAACTTTTCACATCCAACTTATTTTATTTCACCAGTCACACTGCTATCAGTCCTGATGAAGACAGAGGACAACATGTACCATCGGAGAACAAAACAACAAGGAAAGAACATGGAGTCAACGAGCTTCCAGCAAGAAATCAAAACCGCCAAAGTGAAGAGGTCAACCCACCCCCCACATCTCAGGACCCACCTGCTTCACCCCAAAATTCACCTACTTCCACCTCATCCAGCTTCTCTCCTACCCCTGCCTTCTTGGATTTAACTGCCCAGATGAACGAGCTGGTTCTGGCTGGCACAAGACTGACACCCCACCCTTTATCCCACCACGGTCCCATCTTATCTCCCCTAAAGAACTAATCAGCACGACCCATCCCTCCTCGACGATACCAGGCCCAGGATCACTCTTCTCCTCAGGCCAGCTGTGTTCAACTTAGAGCAACACAGGTCTGATGTGTGCTTTGTCCGGACTGCAATACCTCTATTTTTAGGAGCAACCAGAAAAAGTCAAGGCCTTATGGAGTTAATGCAGCTTCTTTAATTCCTGTGGTGACAAATAACACAGGTAAAATTGTTAAAAACAAAAAGCTTAAAAGAGAGAAAAATTTGATGACTATAACTTGTCATCCAAAGAGTCCACCAGTGTCTCCAGTAAAGTCTTCAAAATTAGCTCTTCTTAATGTTAGATCTCTTGTTAACAAATCACTGTTAATGATGTTATTTTGACATCACTTGGACTTTGTACTTCTTAATGAAACGTGGTTAAATGATGGAATGAGTAATACTATTCTCAATGAAAGTGCACCACAAGACTTTATTTATTTCAATAGGTGTCGTACTTGCAGGAAAGGTGGTGGAGTTGCTGCCATCTTTAAATTTGTATTTCAGTGCAAAGAAATAACATTTGGTGATTTTATCTCCTTTGAATATATGTCGTTCTTACTGAAGGGTGATTCAAGAGCCCGAAAATATTCTGGAGAATTCATGGATGACTTTGCTGAACTGCTGTCAGTTGTATGCTCTGAATACAACTTTTTAATAATGACAGGTGACTTTAATATTCATGTAGACAATAACATGGACAATACTGCCAAAGAACTATATGCTTTAATGGACACTTTTGGACTTATACAACATGTGACTGGTCCGACACACACTCAAGGTCACACTTTGGATCTGGTTATCTCTAAAGGTGTTGATGTCTTTGCTGTTGATGTAAGAGACTTAGCTCTATCTGATCATTTCTGTTTGTGATAATCTTTTGGATGAGTTTAATACAAAAGTCTGTAATGTCATAGATGTGGTGGCTCCAATCAAAACTAAGAGAAAACCAAACACAGAAAACACCTTGGAGGAGGACTGAGATGATGTAGAATTTGAAATCTGACTGTAGAAGAACTGAGCGTAAATGGAGATCAACAAAACTCCAAATTCATCTAGAACAATACAAAATAAGTCTGCGAAAATTCAATGATGGCTTGTTCAAAGCGAGGCAGCAATACTTTTCTGAAATTATTGCCAAAAATGTCAACAACTCTCACACATTGTTTTCTGTAATTGAAAAGCTCACAACCCCCCCAGATCAGATAGCCCTGAATTACTGTCAACTGGAAAATGCAATGAATTTGCCGTATATTTCAATGAAAACATACAATCAATAAGGTCAAACATCAGAACAAACCATGAGGGATGAGTCAACTACAATGTTAGAGTTTATTACAGTGAACCCAAAAACAATAGAGGAAACTGTTCAGCAGCTGAATTCATCAAAGTGTTGCCTTGACACAATACCCTCAAACTTCTTTGTTGTAAAGTCAATTGTCACTGATTTGTGTCAGATAATTAACTGCTTATTCCAATCAGGCACCGTACCAAAATCCCTGAAAGTAGCTGCTGTGAAACCTTAGTTAAAAAAGAGAACACTGGATGCCTCTATACTGGCTAACTATAGACCAATCAGCAACCTTCCATTCATGGCCAAGATCATTGAGAAGGTGGTCTTCAACCAACTGAGTCAATTCTTAACATTCAACAAAATATTTGATACATTTCAGTCAGGTTTTCGTTCTCATCACAGCACAGAAACTGCTCTTATCAAAGTGATCAATGACATAAGGTTGAACACTGATTGAGGAAAAGTATCTGTTGTCATTCTATTGGATCTAAGTGCTGCATTTGACACTGTAGATCAGGGGTGGGCAACTCCAGTTCTCGAGGGCCAGATTCCTGAGACTTTTAGATGTGCCCCTGCTCCAACACACCTGAATTAAATGAATGGCTCGTTATCATGCTTCTGCAGAGCTTAATGACAACACATTGGTCATAGGAATCCGGCCCTCGAGGACTGCAGTTGCCCACCCCTGCTGTAGATCATATAATTTTGTTGCACAGATTGCAAACATGGGTTGGACTAAATGGAAAAGTAATGCAATGGTTTAAGTCATACTTGGACGAGCGAAGTTATTTTGTAAGCATTGGAAACTTTGAATCTGACAGATTACCAATGTCCTGTGGGGTTCCTCAGGGCTCTGTCCTTGGACCCCTTATGTTTAGCCTTTATATGCTTCCTTTAGGACAAATTTTACTGAACTGTAAGGTTGATTATCAGAGCTACGCAGATGACACACAACTCTATCTATCACTGAACCCAGATGACTATGGTTTCATTGAGGTGTTGTGTGACTTCTTAGAAAAGTAAACTGCTGGTGATTGTCTCCAGTTTTTGATCATGTTGTTGATGGTAATGTGTTTGTGATGATTTTAATTGATTTTACTGATGATTTTAAATGTTCTTATTGATTTTCAGCTGTTGAATGTTTTATCATGTGAAGCACATTGAGTTGCCTTCTGTATGAAATGTGCTATACAAATGAATTTGCCTTGCCTTGTGGAATTTGGGTTTTTAAATAAAAGATGAATGGAAAAAAGAATGCAATTAATTATTAATGCCGGGGACTGTAAGCGCTGAGACAAATGTGCAGCTACTCATCATCACCTCTGTCCTCACTTTCAAATTATTTTGTAAGAAAAGGAGCTGGTCAGGTCTAGATGGGTCGGGTCGAGTGGCCAACATCGCTATCGACCCTTTGCGTCAACTGTTGTGGTCCGGTCGGGGGTGGGGGTGAGGGGCCTCTCTCCCCGCCGTAGAGTGGAGAGGGCTCAGCGAGGTAACCATTAGTGCATTGCTATAACGACACCTCTGACCATAACAAACTAAACTGTTTGAAAATCAGTAGAAAATTGAGCGTTATTGTTACTTAAAAAGTACATGCACCACTATTACAAAATATTATGGGTGAGCGAGCTGAACGGGACAAGATGGCCGCCAGTGCAGACGTGCAACTTCATTTGCCGACAGCGCAGATGAGACATCTAGCCTTTATATATGACATCTATGGCATCGGGACAGCTAAAGGGCTGCAGGGGTCCTCAGGTAATGATGGGAGTGTCTGAGCCAATTGCCTGTATTAAAAAGATGATGTGCGGCTGATGAATGTATGAATAGATATATCTTTAAGACCTTTCAAAATCCTATATAAGACCTTTTATGAAATTTTAGGAGAATTTTAGACATTTTAAGGCCTTAAATTCAAATGATTGGATTTAAGACATTTTAAGACCCCGCAGATACCCTGCAGAGGGAAAGTGTTAGTAAATGTGAGAAGTAGAGCTGGGCGATGTAGACGATATTCCTATCTTGATATTTTATCATCAAAATAGTGATATATAGTATAAATCTCAATATTTCTAACTCAATAGTCTTAGTAGAAATACAATTCTGGGTCAAATTTGTTGATACAAAATGCGAAACAGGCACATTTATTAACGAACAGTTGCACAACATGAGCCACTTTTGTTTTTTTCTTTCAGGGACAGCATGTGTGAATGTGTCCTGCTGTGTCGTTTTTTTAGGGGTAAGTCGGGACGCATTAAGCAATCTGAAAAAAAGTCCTTTAAAAAAATTAAGTAATATAGTAGCAAAAATACATTAAAAGGAGCAAAAATTTGGCGAGAAAAAGTGGTGAAAATAGGTTAAAATATTGCAAAGAAAAACGGTAAAAAATAATCAAAAATGGGCTCAAATTGTTCATGAAATATTCTTATTTTTTTTTAAGGCATCTAGCAACCCCAAATCAGGACAGGCTGTTTGATAAACAGATTAATTGCAAATCTGTGCTATTAAAAGTCCACATTTTATTTTAACACAATAATTAACACCCTGTTAAGCTTAACCACATACTTAATTGCGCTCCTTTCTGTCTGCCTGCCGGCCGAACTAATCTACTAATATTATTTATTTTAGATAAAGGAATGAAAAGTTAAATCCACTCAGAGATGATTACTTTAATGGTGAATAATGTTTACAAGTGCAGAGTGATGGCTCATGCTACCCTGCTGTTCTTTTGCTTGTTTTCAGGGGTCTTCCTGCTCCCTTACTGTTTCTTTGCTGTGCTGTGTGGCGTACCACTCTTTCTGTTGGAAACAGTGATTGGTCAGTACACACAGGAGGGAACCATCACATGCTGGGCTAATGTCAGTCCACTGGCACAAGGTAATAATCACTGCACAGTCGGTTAACGCAAGTTAAATTAAACTCATTCGTACTCGTATTTAAGGGTTTCCCAATCCATTATTGATATCAGATATCGGTCCGTATCATATAGTATCAGAATGTGTCGGTCTGTATCTAAAATCTCAGATATTATACAGGATACATTATTTTTATTGTATTTATAGAGTTTTTTTTCAGGGTTTTTTTTTTTTTTTAATTTATGTTTCATTTATTCAATTCAATTGTGGAATATGCTTATGTTTAAGTTAAACTGGTAGTTATTCTGCACTTAATATACATGTAAATATATATATATATATATATATATATATATATATATATATATATATATATATATTTTAATTGGATGTATTGAGTTGATTTTTCAGATTTTCCTATTTTTTTATTTTATGCAAATACAGAATATTTTTAATGTATAAGGTTCAAATGTATGTAACCCATTGGTTAATAATAAGTGGGTCAGTTTTTTTATCATATACTGTTGCTGACTATTTTTTCTCTGTTTGAGTAAGATCACTTTATCTAACATTCCACACTATCAAATAAATAATACAATTATGCAAGAGTCGTACGGATATCACATCGGATCGATATTGTTATTGGCCAATACTCAAGGCCACAATATCGTATCGATATTGTAAAAGTTAAAAAGTGGTATCACGACAGCCTTACATATAATTGTTCATTCCTTTCAGTAGTTTTTGCTGAATAACCTATTAAATGTGCTCCTTACAACTATATTAAAATATTGTTATTGATTATTAGTAGTTACCACATCTGTCTAACAACACGAAGGTCTTGGGTTCAAGCTTCAGCTGGACTTGGGTTGCATGTTCTCCATGTATCTGTGTGTTTTAGGTCTGAACTAAACTGGAGTGCTTTTTCTCCGCTCTGCCTCCAGGAGCTGGTTATTCTATCATTGTGATCCAGTTGTACTCTCGAGCCTACATCATAATCTTGGCCTGGGCTCTTCTCTACCTCATCTATTGTTTCAGAGACCCTCTGCCCTGGGCCACCTGCAACAATCCCTGGAACACAGGTCTGCATATACTTTATATATTATAGACATTGACGGTAAATACTAATGCCCCTTTCACACCAGATGCGTTGAAAGCGGCAGGTGTACATTCACAATACATGGTGTACGCACTTCTAGGGAGCGTCGGAGGTCCCGCTGTGCGTCCCGCGCCTCCTGTGCGGCGGGTTTTGAAGCTTTTCGCACGGCGGACTCTTTTGACGTGCGTATGGCGCTTCCAATGCGGCTGACGCTGGAGTTGGGATTGTTGAACTTTTGGGGCATATCACGGCGCGTCGACCAATCAGGAGCTTTCCCCAACCGTGACGTATCAGAATCATGACAAGAAAAGAAGAAAAAAAACACTACCCGGAGGCAGATGGACAGGCTCTCTTCTGCTGGAATAGAGCACCTGTAGATGGTGTCCTGGTAGGAGATGCGAGCGCCGATGCAGGTCAACAGGTCGTCAAACTGGGCACGGGAGAGACGAAAGTAGCGCTGAAAGCTACTCTCGTCAAAGCGCAGCTCTGGTGAATCCAGAGACGGCGCCAAGGTGCAAATAAAGCCAAGCCACTCTCTCAATAATGTAGAGCCGATGAACAGGGGGTCGGAGGCGGCGTGTTCAGCAAGGAACTCCAAACTTTATTCTCCATTCATCCACACTTCTCTATAACCCTCTGACATCACAGTGCACACACTGAGTCACACCAAAATACATCTGACCTGAAACACCGCGTTCTCAACATAATAATCTTCCTCAGCACTTCACAGTCACTGGTTGAATTATGAACGTAACTGATCACCACATTATCATCCATTGTATGAACACCACTGGCAACAGAGAAGCCCCTCCCCTCGACGTGCGTCCCGAGCATTTTCAATGCTGGTGACAAGCGTCTGTATTCAATGAGCACAAGCGTCCAACTACGCGCGTGAGGCACGATTTTGTCGTTCGAAACGCGTTTGCTGTGATATCGGATATCGGTCCGATATCAGCCAGAAAACGAATATCGGATTTTATCGGACTGCATTTAAAATCTCCAATATATATTATATTTATTAAATTGTAGAATAATGTAGATATTATGTTGAAGGTTAAAATGTATGTAACTGTCAGGGACCGAGGGTCAAAGTAGGAACACACCAAAGCAATTCAAGTTTACGGCTTTTATTTAGCCAAAAAATAATGTTAACAGAAGGAACAAACTGAACTCCAACTGAACATGACACAACCCAACAGACCTACCAAATGACACACAGCGGGGAACATTTAAGCTGGCTTATCAGACCAAACATGAAGGGGGTGACTAGACAGTCACATTACAGACATAATTAGATACATAAATTGGTAAGTAAATTATCTAAATCTAAATAAGCAAATAAGATTTGGCAAGTAAAATATATTGACAAATAATATTAGCAAATTATGTATAAACTGTAAATAAACTTAAATTGACATTCCAGATCTCCCCTCATGTCCTGCCATGGTTCAGGCCATAGGGGTGGAGCCTGGAAGTTACACCCTGGAGCTGAATGAGTGACAGCTGTCCAGTGTGTGGGCGGGGTCAGCCCTCACAGTAACCAATTGTTAATAAATAAACAGTGACATTTTCATGTTTGATTGAGTTTGTCTGCTCATTTTTTATTACAGGACAATAAACTATAACACTATATGAAGTATTTGTATTTTTGTCTTGAAACAACAGTTTCTTTAAATACTGTGGACAACAACAGACTTAAAAACATCTCTTACTCTAATGTTTTTGACAGACAGATGTATAGACATCAGCTCTCTGAACCAGTCTGCATGGCTCAGTGGGAATCTGACACTTAACCGGACATCTGGACATCTCCCCGAGTCATCAGTCTCTGAGTTCTGGGAGTGAGTCTGTCCTTTCACAATAAATGTCCACATGGGGCCTGAGTTATCTAACATGAATGTGTGACATATTATGTCGATCTCTTACCAGTCACATCACATTCTGTATTGGGTAATGTTAGAGGAATCATAAGAGTGAAGAACATTGAAATCTTCTATATATGGATTAATGCTTCCTATTGTTTGGTGTCCCACATTCAGGAGAAAGCTGCTTTCCATGTCTGCTGGGATTGAAGATGTTGGTACAGTACAGTGGGAGCAGCTGTTGTGCCTCCTGGTCTGCTGGGTCACCTGTTACTTCAGCATCTGGAAAGGAGTTCACTACACAGGAAAGGTGGACAATCATTAAAGTGTTAGAATTTAACCAAGATGAGTCTGTGAATTACATGTTCTTAAAATGGGCACACCAAGACAAAGAAGCAACCCACAAAAAACCTTTTCAAAACATGACAATGTAATAGCAAATTCTTCATTACTTATTGTGACAATAGTTCTATTTCTAAGTGCTGTTATAAAATAAAACCCTCTGGGAAACACTTAACCCTAACCCTTCGTTACCCTAACCCCTAATCCTACCTAAACTCACTAGATCCCTCCAACTAACCCAAAGAATGCCAACATAGCTCCAAAGTGGTCATAATTTAGCAAACTACACTTAGAGGTCCCATGTTATTGTACACCCATCTCTATTTGTTCTAAGAACCCCAAAAACACAGTATTTAAAGTTTATTTTCCCAATCTCACCTGTTCTCCAGAGTTTTAGTCTCTGAAAAGTCACTTTCTGAGCAACTCTACACAAACAGGCTGATTTGCGACTTATACATATTCATGAGTGGGCGTGTCTATAGACGGTACACTGACTTTCCTGCAGGCCTCGCTCTGTTACGAGGGAGATCAGTAATCACCAAAGCAAATACATTTTTGCTATTCACTCACAGTTGTGATTGTTTTTGCCAAAAAACTGCACATTACAGTAAAACACATGGCATTTTTAAGCTGCTGTTGAGTGTTTTTCCATCTCCCCTCTCCTCACGGTGCCGTAGGGCCAGAGGACGGCCCGCCCTCCTCCCACCCACTCTGTAGCCGAGCTCATGATGCTTTATAAACACGAGACTGAACATGGGGGCTGAGCGTTGGCCGGTACATAGCGGCAGAAGCAGAAACAACAACATCATTCGATGTGCAGCGGTGATAGAGTGTGGAAGCACTGCGTGAAGATGCTGAAATGCTCACCTTTGTGGGTGTGTCTGTTTGCTTGTCAATCACGGCAGAGAGCTTCCTGGAGGCGCGGCTTCTCCAGCTCAGTGCCGCGTCAAATTTGTCATCAAAGTGGGAACGTGTCATCAAATTGGAGCGAGGTGTTGCAGTAAGAAAGGAGCAAATCACCCTCTAACTAAGGATTGAGGGAATCAATGAAATAAACACTTTGGGCATGTGTATGAAGCCCTAATAGCACTTTGATGATGTTTAAAGCACAGAAAAGTTGATTTAGCGTAACATTGGGCCCTTTAATGACAGCCTTCATGACACCTCACTCAAGCTGATAATAACAGCGTAATGTGAGCCTTATGTATAAAACTTCAAGTAAAGTGTTACCAAGCTCTGTTATGAATCAAAGTTTAATTTTAAATAAACTGAAAATAGATTTAGATCAATACATTTGTCAAATTTTCACTGATTCACAAACACTACACTACGGTTAACTAAACTACAACGTGTGTTTGTTTCGTGGTAACTTTCAATAGTCTGGATTTTTAGGTGGTGTACTTCACTGCTGTGTTTCCCTACGTGATGCTGCTCATTCTGCTGATCAGAGGGCTAACTCTGCCAGGAGCCTGGCAGGGCATGGTTTTCTACCTGTATCCAGATCCATCTCGTCTGGCTGACCTTCAGGTGGAGTACCCCAGTATCATTTGAGATAAGCTATGTGAAACGTTGTCTATCTCACACATGTAAGCAATCCATTTAACGGTGTTTTAGATTTGGAATCAATTATTTTTTGCAAAAGGAAGTAACCTGTGGGTAAACAAGCTGCTGCTGTGGCTGATCATTTCTCTTCCTCATCTCTCAGGTGTGGATGGATGCTTGTTCCCAGGTGCTTTTTTCATACGGCGTTTCGTCAGGAAGCATCATCACACTGGGCAGCTACAATAAAGTCAAAAACAACTGTTACAGGTACTGTACACCTGATGATCTGCAGTCTTTAGGTCAGGTCAGTACATGATTCAGGTTTACTAATCGGTTTAAACCACTGCGTGAGGTAAGGTTCATTACTAGTGATGAGCAGTGTTGGGGGAAACTAGTCATTTTTGTAATATATTATCATTATAGGTAAATATAACTAATGGGGAACAAAAAAATGAGCTTTCTGCTCCTGAAACAGCAGAAGTATTTGAAACAAAACTTAGACCGATGTTATTCGAACACTATCCGTGTAATATAATTAGTGTTCTGGACCAAAAGTAACTCAAAGTAGTGTAACTCAGTTACATAATAAAAAACAGTAGCATTGTATTCCAAATATATTACATTTTTATCCCAGTAACTAGTAGTAATATAAATATATTACAAGTTTAGAGTAACTTACCCAACACTGGTGTTGAGACACTTACTCCTCTGGAGTCAGATGCACACATTTATGAACCCAACTGAAGCCTAAATGCAGAGGCGTTGCAACAGGGTAGGCAACACAGGCAATTGTCTAAGGCCCCGAGCTAAAGGGGGACCCCAAGGGACAGCTGACAGTCATCAAAACGCTACAGCGCATCAAAAATCCCCTGCACGGGGCCCTTTCTGAGTAGTCATTGGCTAGTTGCTAGTAGGGGCCCCGACAGATGGCAGATATCAGTGACACAACTTGAAACCCTTTGGACACATTACAGTTTTAAGTCGGGAACCTCCCTAATGGGGCCCCACTACTACCGGTCCCTGCATCAACTGATGTTGTCAAACACACACTGATAAAATGAAGCGGACATATCCCACAGGGCTCATGAAAAGAAGAAAAAAACAAGAAGAGGATGAAAAGAAAAAACGTGATAGTGGTAAGTGAGAATGTGTAAGATATGTGTGTTACATTATAAAAAAGTTTGTCCCAGTTTGTCCCAGGCACTTTGTCCCAAACTCCCAGTCATCCACCCAGCACCAGAAAAGCTAACTGCACATTTAAGTCTGTGTAAAGTGAATTCAGCCATTTACTTCTAAACACATTCATAAAGTGTGTTTATATGTATTTATTACTCATTCAAATTTGACAGTGTGGTTAACAACAAACTTCTGTGGCATGACAAACTTAGAACATACATTTATTCTTACTTTATACCAATTTTAACAGCTTTATGTGAAAAAATAGTCCAGCTTTGCTTACACATAAGTCTTGTTGCCAATGGCTGTGTACATACTGTACATTCATAGACACGATAAGTTAGTCCTTTGCTGCCAATGATATTTTCTCCCAGAAAAAAGTGTTTGTTGTCAAATGGTAAAACTGATACATTCATAAATGTTGTGCTATAACCTAAATGTTAAATTAAATAAAATGTTACTGCAAATGAATGTTCATTAATTATTCCATACATATCTCAAATGTTTAGTGTTTGTGTAACATGCACATTTATTTACTTTACTTTATGCAAGCCAACCAAATACATTGTGCTCTTTTTTTTTCTTCCTTGAGGTGCTTTGTTGAAGTGTTTTGGACCACCACAACAATATCAGCAGCACCAACAGCAGACCTCTCTACATAAAAGTAGGAACTTATTTAGTTTAAGTTTAAAATATATCGTGGGAGTTATCTGATTTAATATGACCATACAAATATTTGTCTTAAACAATTGCTTCTTATACTATTTTCTTTCTAGCAATATCAACCTCAGATCATGAGGGGGGTCTTGAAGAAGAAGAAGAGTAGGACATGATGGCACCTTCATGCAGCAGCAGCATGGCAGCACAGCATTCCATCACCACCTCCATGACACCACATCACCAGAACAGAAGCTACTCAAATAATAGCTAATCAAATAATATCAGATGACAGCTATAAAAAGGAGAATCGATTCAAATCGACCTTCTACAAGCAAAATAGGAATCGTTTTCTCAAAAAATCAGTTTTTTTGTGGGAACAAATGACAAATCAACATGATTTTGTAAAAAGTAATGATTTATTTTTCCAATGTAGTAAAACATGAAACACTTAATTTCTCCTAATTTACGCAATTGTTTCACTCTCAATACATCCTTTCATCCATCCATTTTCTGACCCGCTTGTTCCAGTTTTCAGGGTCGCAGGGGTCTGCTGGTGCCTATCCAACTCTCAATGGGCATTAGGCAGGGGTAGAGCGCCAGTCCATCGCAGGGCAACACACAGACACACCACCACTCACACTAATTTAGAGACTCCAATAAACCTAACTCACTTTTTTGGATTGTGGGAGGAGGCCGGAGTACCCGGAGGAAACCCACGTAGCATGGGAACATGCAAATTCTATCTCCTGACATGTTTCGATTGTCGACTGCCAGTTTTCCTCAGAAGTGATATGCCCTGATGTGTCCCTACAAGTTCTCTCATAAAAAGCTCAGGAGCTCATTAGTGACTAGCGCTCCTGATGGCCTCTCACATGGTTCATGCTGCTGGCCAAGTGAGAGACGGATTTAGAAAAAATTAGACAGAACTTTAATGGCATGTCATATGGCATGGCATAAAACTGGGGTATTCAACTCTAGTCCTCAAGGGATTCCTGAGACTTTTAGATGTGTCCCTGCTCCAACACACCTGAATCAAATGAATAGCTCGTTATCATGTATCTGCAGGTTTCAACCAGGTGTTTTGGAGCAGAAAAACATTTAAAGTCTCAGGAATCTGGCCCTCAAGGACTGGAGTTGAATACCCCTGGTTTAAATCATGTTGCTTGAGAAAAGGAAACTGGGACGTCTTTTGAACACCATGAATGCTAATGTTAGTGTGGAAGCTGTTATACAAGCTGCTGCGATGCCAACACGGTGTGAAAATACAGTTTGTCCACAAAAGCCTCCTGTCTTCTCCCCATCAGCAGAACTGATCCCAGTCTGTAGCTCCAATGGTTCAACCGAAAGAACATCCGTTTCTGCATCTTCACCTTCTTCTAAAATGGTTTGGTCTTTTCTCCTTCCAGTCCATTAATTTCCTGGTGAGGTTTCACCAACTCGTTATCAGGGTTCTTCATGGCGTTTTCAGGACAAAAGGGATTGGTGTGTTCCTTCATTCCAGTCTGAAGATCACTCAATTTGTCCTTAAGACTTTTAATCTCCAAATCCTTTTCACACATGTGACTTTCCATTTCACCCATCTGAGCTACAAATGAATTGTACTGTTGGATTAAAACATCATTATCCTTTAGTAGCTGATCAGTTCGTCAATAAAGGATTTCATTGGTGAAGCTCATCATGCTTTGATCCCAACTGCTACCTATTGAACCAATGCAGATTTTCATTTCTCCAATTCTAACTTCTTTATTTTCGAGCAATATTTGAATGACTTTTCTTTGGTTTTCTCCAATGTTTCCCCAAAGATTATTTAATACAATCTTGTGACTTGGAATCTCAAAATCCCTCTCATTTTTTATTTCCTCCATCCAAGCAGCAAGTGAATTGTTTTGTTGGATTAAAACGTTTTTTATATTATAGCTGCTGAGTTTTCACATCATATCTTTCACTCATGGATGTGTGTATTTTCTGTCCTTTTCGTGGAGCTGGACCTGTGATTCTGCATTTTGTTTCGATGCATATTTTAGTTCCTTTCTTCCCTTCAAGCTCCAATTTCAAATCTTTAATTTTCTGGCAATATTTCAGAGACTCCTCTTTGGTTTTCTCAGATTTCTCCAAAAAATCATCCAATACAATCTTGAGATTTTAAATACAAGAATCCTTTTCATTGTTCATTTCCTCTATCCTTTTTCAAAAGGTTCATTGTTTTGTTGATTAAAACTAAATAATTTTCACTCGTAGAGCGCAGCTTTCTTTGCAATGATTTGATCTGTTCCTGATGTTCGGAATTTTGTTCCAATGCTGATTTTAATTCCTCTTCTTTTTCTTCAAGCTCTAACTCAAATTCTTTCATTTTCTGGCAATAATTAAGAGACTGTTCTTTCAATTTCTCCATTTCACTCAGACGAATATTTAATTCAGTCTTGTGACTTTGAATCTCAGAATCTTTTTCATGTATTTGATCTCTCATTTTCTCAATTTGAGGAACAAATGATTTGTTTTGTTCAGTTAAAAAATTATTTTCCTTTTGCAGCTCCTGAATGTTTGAGGAGTTTGTCAGCGAGGAGGTATAGATGATTTTTGCTGTTTCGAGCTCATACTGAGATTTTGCATTTTCTTCCCATGCTGATTTTAGTTCCTCTTTTTGTCCTTCAAGCTCCGATTCCAAATCTTCAATTCTCTGGCAATGTTCCAGAGACTCTTCTTTGTTTTTCTCCACTTCATTCTGAAGATCATGAAATCTATTCTTGTGAGATTGAATCTCAAAATCATTTTCATCTTTAGTTTTGTCTATCTGAGCAACAAGTGATTTGTTTTGTTCAACTAAAACATTATTTTTCTCTTGTAGCTCCTGAATGTCTGAGAAACAGATTTTCAGCGTGGAGGCAAACAATATTTTAGCTGTTTCGCGCTCATACTGAGATTTTGCATTTTCTTCCCATGCTGATTTTAGTTCCTCTTTTTGTCCTTCAAGCTCCGATTCCAAATCTTCAATTCTCTGGCAATGTTCCAGAGACTCTTCTTTGTTTTTCTCCACTTCATTCTGAAGATCATGAAATCTATTCTTGTGAGTTTGAATCTCAAAATCATTTTCATCTTTAGTTTTGTCTATCTGAGCAACAAGTGATTTGTTATGTTCAACTAAAACATCATTTTTCTCTTGTAGCTCCTGAATGTCTGAGAAACAGATTTTCAGCGTGGAGGCAAACAATATTTTTGCTGTTTCGCGCTCATACTGAGATTTTGCATTTTCTTCCCATGCTGATTTTAGTTCCTCTTTTTGTCCTTCAAGCTCTGATTCCAAATCTTCAATTCTCTGGCAATGTTCCAGAGACTCTTCTTTGTTTTTCTCCACTTCATTCTGAAGATCATGAAATCTATTCTTGTGAGTTTGAATCTCAAAATCATTTTCATCTTTAGTTTTGTCTATCTGAGCAACAAGTGATTTGTTTTGTTCAACTAAAACATTATTTTTCTCTTCTAGCTCCTGAATGTCTGAGAAACAGATTTTCAGCGTGGAGGCAAAAAATCTTTTTGCTGTTTCGCGCTCATACTGAGATTTTGCATTTTCTTCCCATGCTGATTTTAGTTCCTCTTTTTTTCCTCCAAGCTCCGATTCCAAATCTTCAATTCTCTGGCAATGTTCCAGAGACTCTTCTTTGTTTTTCTCCACTTCATTCTGAAGATCATGAAATCTATTCTTGTGAGTTTGAATCTCAAAATCATTTTCATCTTTAGTTTTGTCCATCTGAGCAACAAGTGATTTGTTATGTTCAACTAAAACATTATTTTTCTCTTGTAGCTCCTGAATGTCTGAGAAACAGATTTTCAGCGTGGAGGCAAAAAATCTTTTTGCTGTTTCGCGCTCATACTGAGATTTTGCATTTTCTTCCCATGCTGATTTTAGTTCCTCTTTTTTTCCTCCAAGCTCCGATTCCAAATCTTCAATTCTCTGGCAATGTTCCAGAGACTCTTCTTTGTTTTTCTCCACTTCATTCTGAAGATCATGAAATCTATTCTTGTGAGTTTGAATCTCAAAATCATTTTCATCTTTAGTTTTGTCCATCTGAGCAACAAGTGATTTGTTATGTTCAACTAAAACATTATTTTTCTCTTGTAGCTCCTGAATGTCTGAGAAACAGATTTTCAGCGTGGAGGCAAAAAATCTTTTTGCTGTTTCGCGCTCATACTGAGATTTTGCATTTTCTTCCCATGCTGATTTTAGTTCCTCTTTTTTTCCTCCAAGCTCCGATTCCAAATCTTCAATTCTCTGGCAATGTTCCAGAGACTCTTCTTTGTTTTTCTCCACTTCATTCTGAAGATCATGAAATCTATTCTTGTGAGTTTGAATCTCAAAATCATTTTCATCTTTAGTTTTGTCCATCTGAGCAACAAGTGATTTGTTTTGTTCAACTAAAACATTATTTTTCTCTTGTAGCTCCTGAATGTCTGAGAAACAGATTTTCAGCGTGGAGGCAAAAAATCTTTTTGCTGTTTCGCGCTCATACTGAGATTTTGCATTTTCTTCCCATGCTGATTTTAGTTCCTCTTTTTTTCCTCCAAGCTCTGATTCCAAATCTTCAATTCTCTGGCAATGTTCCAGAGACTCTTCTTTGTTTTTCTCCACTTCATTCTGAAGATCATGAAATCTATTCTTGTGAGTTTGAATCTCAAAATCATTTTCATCTTTAGTTTTGTCCATCTGAGCAACAAGTGATTTGTTATGTTCAACTAAAACATTATTTTTCTCTTCTAGCTCCTGAATGTCTGAGAAACAGATTTTCAGCGTGGAGGCAAAAAATCTTTTTGCTGTTTCGCGCTCATACTGAGATTTTGCAATTTCTTCCCATGCTGATTTTAGTTCCTCTTTTTGTCCTCCAAGCTCCGATTCCAAATCTTCAATTCTCTGGCAATGTTCCAGAGACTCTTCTTTGTTTTTCTCCACTTCATTCTGAAGATCATTTAATCTATTCTTGTGAGTTTGAATCTCAAAATCCTTCTCATCTTTCATTTTGTCCATCCGAGCAACAAGTGAATTGTTTTGCTCTTCACGTTCAAACTCCAAAACTTGTATACGCTCCTGAAGTTTTAAGTTCACGTCTTTAAGTCTTTTTTCTTCTGTAGCTTGTGTTAACAGGCTGATTTTTGCAACACCCAACTGTTCTTGGAGATGCAACAATTCTTTGCTGAGATTCTGATAATCATTTTCCAGCTTTGTCCTTTTTTGTCCATCTTTGTATTCTGAAGTGAGCTTCTCCCTCTTCTCATGCTGGATACTGTCATCCTGTTCTTCATATTGGGCTTGTAAAGCACATCCCTTTTTCAAAGACAGTTTAAGACTTATTTTGGACCTAATCCTCTCAACAATTTCCCGTGTTCGAGGGTTCACCTCACCGCGATAGGTCTCAGTTCCACTAGAAGTCACAGTTTGTTCTTTGGTTGGATCCATCTCTGTCGTTGTAGAAAATAGTAGCCGATTGTAAGTTTAATGACCTGTGTTGAGTAAAGTGTCTCTTCCTGATCTCTATTGCCAATGTACTTCTTCTTCTTATTATTTTGTGTAGTTTTACGGCAGTTGGCAACCAAGGCAAGGAGCGTTACCGTCCAAAATGCCGATGTATCTGAAGGGTGCAGCTTTTCAGTAAACTCAGATAAAAGGCAAAGGCGCACTACTTTTTTCTAAAGCTTAAGGTGCTGTGATGTCATCCTGGTGACGTCATCAAGCTAGGTAAAAGTAACAGATTACAAGTTCTTGCGTTACTGTAATTGAGTTGCTTGTAATTGAGACCACCTGGTCTGCAGTTCCCACTTAGTGGATGCAGTGGCGTGGCTCATTGACGTAAGGCTGCAGCAAATTGTGCGGTGCGAGTTTTTCCGGCACCTGCTGGAAGTCCTGCAGTGCTCCAAAAGTGAGCATAGTTTCCGCCTCCTTCTCCGATCACTGGTACACACGGATGCTCATTTAACGTAGTATGTATGTGGCGGCCTCTCTGCTCCTGTCTGGCTCGGCACAAGTTTATCATCATCTCCGAGGTAGGCTTGCTTGTTCTCTGGCGGCTGCTCCCGTGATAAATTAAGTTTTGAGTTACATTATACATCTTTTCACGTGACGTCAACACTTGACTTAGCAATGCGCTCCACCTTTTTAAAAGTGGTAAACATTTGCCTGACAACCGCTATTTACCGCTGATATCACGGTGGAGATTTTGCAGTCTGACAGATTTTTATCGTATAATGCCCAAATCCTGCGTAGTATTTGGCTGTCATAACCACGCCTGGCTGAAGGAAATGATGACCTTTTACAGAATGCCAACAGAAAAAGGCCAGAAGCAAAAATTCTGGATCCAAGCACTGAGGCGTACAAACGTAGATCGAACTAAATGGAGCCCAAAATCAAAGCGGTCATAAGTTTGCAGTAGACATTTCGTTAATGGTAGGTTGTGTATTTTGGGGATCTAATTTCTTCCTGACTGATTTTATGACATTGATTATGAATTAGCCTACATTTAAATTGTAATTTATACAATAATGACTGAAATGTTTATGGTTAGTATGTCTAACTTGAAGACAAGCAATGTGAAATGAACAAATATGCAATGCGTCGATTTGTATATGAACTGCAAGTATATTAAAATAAACAAATGTGCATCATATACCCATTTATGTTTGAATTTAGACTGTATTATATTATTAGCGGCGCTAACCTAGCATACCCACATTGTGTAATGAGCCAATTATCATGATGACACAGGCCTATATAGACACAAAAACACATACATAAATCTACCTTAAAGAAAATGTATACATCCAAGCTTTTGTAAGTCCTCATCTTCTCCATTGTGTAGACGTCAGTACTCGTAAATAGCAGGCCACTGGAGATCTGGCCTTGTTGTCGGGTCATTTTTCCATGAACCTTGAGGTGTTTGGTACGGACAATATTCCAAACCAACCAGATGTAACTTCCCTTTTTATCGCTACTTGGCCTTTGGCTCTAATCTGCTGAAATATTCGTACAACATTGTAAAACCTTCATGTTGTCTGCGGTAAATAGTGTAAATAGCTGTTATCAGGTAAATGTAAACCCCTCTTAAAATGGCGGAGAGCATTGCTAACGCAAATGTCCCGGATGATGATGTCATGATGATGTGGACCTTATGTATGAAATAATGGCCAGAGGTAGTGGGATTTAATTTTAAAGTTTTTGTCTTCAGGTTCAATTAAGCTCTATTAAAACCGTCTGCATCTCCCATCAGACCTGCTGTTTTGCTTTGCCATATTGGTGCTGCTGGAGTTGAATCATTCCAGCCCTAGGACTCTATTATATCCAGCTCCACGAGATCGGCTGTTTTTAATACATTTGTATTTATGGTGGTTTTAACCCACTTTTGGTTCTGTTTTTTTTTAATGTTGTGGTGTGTTTTGTTTTATGCCCAGTCTTCACTGTCAGTCTGTCCAGGGATCAGCCCACGTCACCTTGCTGAGAGGCTGGGTTGTTCCCTCCAGTGTGCAACAGGCTAAGTTTTTTGTTGTTGTCATTGTCCGTGTCTTCATTGTATGGTTGTTTATAGTTTAGTGCTCAGTCTGTCTAGTTAATTGGATTATTGGTTTCTTGATTTTTGCTAATTTCTCTAGTCAGGGCGAAATTAATCATTCAAGTATATTATTCATAATTAATGTGACTATTGATTATATGTCTTATTCATAATATGTCTATGTGATTCTTCTCTTGAGCTTTTCTACTTCTAACTTGGAGGGGGTAGACACTGGCTTACATTCTTTCAGCCTACACATACAGATAAGACACCAGATGTTCTCTCAGGAGACACACACACACACCTTGATGCCAGGCGCCAAAGTCTCCAACATCTCCTCACCCAGCCAGGTCACCCTGACCCCCCACCTCCTTTCTTTCTTTCTCTATCAGGGTGTGGCTTGTTTCTTATGTGCAACGGTTTTTGAAACTTTTCCCTTAGTTGCCTGCCGCTTCTCTCGTGCACAGGACTGGGCCCACTTTTGTATTCTTAATTTAGTTTAGAATAAATCGTTTTTTTAATAATTCACCACGTTTCTTGACTGGACCTCATTATTTCAACACAGAGCACTAACTACTGGTTTAAATGAGGACAACTGCAAATTTTCTGTGACAAAATGGCGTCACAAACAGGATCCTTCTTCCGTGTCATGTGGCGTCTGCCTGGCTTGTACAGGGGTCGCGGGTGTGCGTTTGAGCTATACGCCAGTAATTCATGTAACGGGTACCCCCGTACTACCCCGCGCTAGACGGCCTCACGACCGGAGACTGGAATACGGACCTCCGGTTTGTCCTCAAGTACCATTTCCATATTTAATGTCTCTGAAAATCTCTGAGCCTCTCCCGGACGTATTCCGTGCAATCTTTGTCTCTTTATCAAAGACAAAATACTTTGTTCAAGTATTGCCTTCTTTAATGCCGTATATAACTTTTGCTTGTAAGAGTCTCTGTTGTTTAAGAGAATAAAGCAGAGCCTCTTTTAGCTCAGTGTTAGCCGTCTCATTTTCATCCAATTGCTGCTCTGTTTCAGTTAGCCTCATACCGTGGTTACGAACGTCTCCAGAGATACTCTGAAGCTTTTGATTTATCGCCGTCTTGTAACTGTTGAATTCCTGTTTAATATCATTCCTGAAGTCGTTCTTAAAGTCGGTCAAATCTTGCTTAAAGGCACACTATGTAACTTTGGCCACTAGGGGCGCTAGACCTGTAACTTTCACGTCAAGCGTCCCTAGTGACCACAAGCGCCGCAGCAATGTTGCACAAATCAACAAACAGTCAGTCGGCCAGCCTCCCTTGTCTTTTGATTGTGTATGCAGACAGTAGTTGACCTGTAACTTAGGGATAAAGATTGCCTCGAAGGGCTGGGGTGCGAAGCGGGGATGGGCTCGTGCCGCGGCTGGAGGAGAAGCCGCCGCCCCCGCCGCCCTCCTCTCTCCGATGCTTGGTCCTCCTATCCGTCACCGTCGTCGGCCCCCTTTGCCGGGGGTTGGCGCGGCAGACGGGGGGACCCCGTCAGGCACCGCGGGTGGGCAGATCCGTGAGAACACCAGACACCGCCCCGCGCTTTCCAGGTCACCCTTCCGCTCCGTCCCAGGCAAAGGGGCTGACAACAACGGCAAGGCCAGGGAGCGTTATCGCAAGGCGGGCCAAGTACCGGGTCGCCAGATGCGGGGAGAAGAGGGCGGCGGCAGCTGCTCCTCCAGCCACGGCGCTAGCCCAGCCCCGTTTCGCACTCTTGCCCGACCGACCCAGCCCTGAAAGCCAATCCTTATCCCGAAGTTATGGATCTGACATTTCGACTTCCCTTACTAAATAATCCACGTTAAACTCAACTATCACGGCGATTAGTGCACCCATTAACCCAACACAAAACTACCATATTGTGCTCTTTTGGCTGTGAACAGAGGCTAATCTCATTTCAGCTCCCCACAACAATGGCGCCGGGTCGGGAAATGCTCGTATGTTTTGACGTCATGTGGGAACTATGTATATCCGAGCCTGTTGTCACATGACTGCCGTAAAGTGAAACGTTCTCCAGGCATTCTCCTGGTCACATGACCTGGCCAAAGACAGTCCGTCTCTCCAAACTTACATGGTCGGAATTTCAAGAGGGAAGCCCCGCTTGGAGCATTGATACTGTCAAGCCCTGTATATTGGCTTGAGGAATCATTTAAAATAACTCATATGGGTCAACTCTTTAGGTCAAAAAGTCAGCGGTGTGCCTTTAAGTTCCGTTTGGAGTTTTTGTATGCTTTTGGCTATGTTTTGGATAGCTTTGCCGGTGTTAAAGTCTTGCCGCCGGCCTCCATTTCTTCCACGTTGCTTTTGGTAGTGTTCGCTGTATTTTTTTTCCCCCAGAGCCTTCTTTCTTCAAACCCCACTCATTTTAGGTCATGTTGGCTTCGAGCAGAAGCAGTTTTTGTGTTTTAGTGGGGGATTTTTTCTTGAAATTGACCAAGAAAGTTTTCTAAGCTGCTATCTTCAATCGCTCACCAGAAGTCTATGATCGTTGTTAATAAACAAGGGTTTTCATACTCTACGTAACTTTCTTTTTTTTTAACTTTTATTTATTTGTTTATGATTCGTGTGATTTTTTTAAATTATTTATTTTGGTTCTTTTTTTTTATTTCCACACCAGGTGTGTGTGCATGAGAGAGAGAGAGAGAGAGAGAGAGAGAGAGAGAGAGAGAGAGAGAGAGAGAGAGAGAGAGAGAGAGAGAGAGAGAGAGAGAGAGAGAGAGAGAGAGAGAGAGAGAGAGAGAGAGAGAGAGAGAGAGAGAGAGAGAGAGAGAGAGAGAGAGAGAGAGAGAGAGAGTCAGTCAACACATCTGTATGTGTATAGGGGAGGGACGCATCCTGTGACTAGCCTATCACAGAATGCAAACACAGCTCAGCTTTCCAATGAGGATTTTCGTTAAATCCGAGCACAGATATTGACTCAAATTATTATTATATTACTTGTACTCGGCAAAATACTCGTTTCAGCTGAGTATCCGGCTCAACTATAGAAATCAGTATTCATTGTACTTTTACTTTTATCTATTTTTCTTCTGCAATTGCAAGAAGATTTTCTTGCATATATTGTATGTACAGTATGTATGCACTGAAATGGCATGAGTTTGGGTATCATTTGAAAAAAAAAATCTATCTATTTATCTAGCTATCTACAGTATCTATCTATCTACAGTATCTATCTATCTATCTCTCTAACTATCTATCTATCTATCTATCTATCTACAGTATCTATCTATCTATCTATCTATCTATCTATCCATCTATCTATCTACAGTATTTATCTATCTATCTATCTATCTATCTATCTACAGTATCTATCTATCTATCTATCTATCTATCTATCTATCTATCTATCTATCTATCTATTTACAGTATCTATCTAAACTCTAAGGCTGGGATCTTTTTGTGTACACAGGGACAGTTTGTGGCTATGTGCGCTTAACAGTGGCACCAGTTTAGTTGCAGGCTTCGCCATCTTCTCAGCACTGGGATTCATGGCACACAAGCAGGGAATTCCCGTTGACATGGTGGTCAGCTCAGGTATACAAGCTAAAGCCAAAAGGGTTCACACATCCTATATATTCTATATATGATGCAGAGATTTGTGCTTTTCCAGGTCCTGGCCTGGCATTCATTGCCTTCCCTCAGGCCGTGGCCATGATGCCCCTCCCTCAGCTGTGGGCTGCCTGCTTCTTCTGTATGCTGCTTATGTTGGGGCTGGACACTGTGGTAAGATGGGAGGAGAACATTCTCCTGCATACCCTCAAAACTTAAGCAGAAGGAAGTCTGGAGATGTACTTTAAAAATAATAAATCTTTATTCTATTTTCACCATTTTGGTTAAAAATAACAGGTTTGACAACTAAATGTGTTCAGTCATGCATTGTGAGATAAAAACAGACGTGTTTGATTAGCAATAGAAATTCCCAACAGGAGTACGTGTGCATGAGCACATTGCTGCAATCAGGGTTGGGGTAAATTAGAATTGTAATTGTGAAATTTATAATTAATTCCAATTACGATGTCATTATAATTGATTGTTGAAAAAATATGTTGCTGTTGTAATCATGTTGTAATCATAATTGAATGGTAATTGAGTTCAGATAATTAGGGCCCGAGCACGTATAGGACCCTTTTGTAATGCACCTCATTTTTATTATTATCCCCCATCACAAAGTGTGAAATTCAGTGTGTGGCTTCAGGTTATCAATACCTTGATGGAGTTTGAAAATGAGAAGTGTGTAATTATTTTTTGCAGAGTTATTGCATGTGTTCAGTTTTTTTACTCTGTTCGAGGTAACTTCAAAGAGGACAGCTTTTCTAAGAAACCGTTTAAGATAGTTAGTAATTTTATATTCTGATGTGATAATATTTTTCTTATGTATACATCTAAGTTCTTAGATTTAGGACATTTAGGAAAAGGTTGTGAGTTATAATGACAACCGATCTGGTGGGGGGTGTCGATAATTGTTTTTTGTTATTATTATTATTCTTACAAAAAAGTTATTGCATTTTTGAGGGCCTAAACATGTTCAAAAACTCCTGAAACTTTGAACGCATATTAGGACTGCCGAAAAATGTGATATTTTGGGGGAATTGGACTTGTGAATGGAAAAATGACTCAATGGCAACCCCTTGAAAATTGTATTTGCTCCCAGCTGGCACTGATGAAATCATCACTGTAGAACTTTTGCAAAATTCTGACATCATCACTTTCTACAGTAATGACATCATAATCACAGACAAACTAAGATTCCTTGTTTTTATAGAGAGATACATCTTGCATCCAACACTGCACTGTTAAAGTACTTCACACATTCATATTTTTATTTTAAACATGTTTACATGTTTATTTGGTTGTGTTATTACCCAATATTGACAATAAAATTGAATCTTTATAGATTGAAATTTTCCTCTTAGCAGCCTGTTCATTTGGATGATGTGCTACATTTATGGAAGTTATTAAGAATTTGTAGCGCTAAGTAGATGCTAATTAATTGTAAAAGATTTAATTTGTATGCCAAAAAAAAATGAGTTATGGTTTAACCCAACTGTCATTCATAGTCATAGCGCCACATATTGGTAAAAGGAAATCATAGGCATTATATTTGCACAAAATATTGCAGGAAGGTTTGTGATATAATCCTTGAAAATGGTCAGCTACGTCTCAACACTCAAATTTCTGCCACACCTGGACATGCAACACACCTCAACGTGCGCCACTTCTCGACATGCGTATGGTTGCGAGAGCCCGTTCATCGCTGCTTGCAGCTTTAATTGACTTTGTAATTTTAATTGGCATGAAGATTCTATAACAACTATCTTTTACAGTTTAATTAAACACTAAACTGTGGAACCATGCTATAGTTCAGTGGCTTACACATGTTTTATTAAAATATGTTTCAGATCAAGTTTACCTGTTAGTTCTCTCCAGGATCTTTTAACTATCAAAAAATCTAAATCACCAAAAATATCACGAACATTTTTATAACGGATAAAAGAGATTAAAAACAAATACTGTAGGTTGCAGCTGATTTAAGACATATGGGTCCAAACTGACCCATTTTCATAAGAGATCATAAGAAGGCTAATAGCTCAATAATTGTGATTAATTGTAATAGAACTTTATTAATTGATGAGAATTTTAATTGATTTCAGGGGGAAAATAAGAATTGTAATTTTAATTCAGAATCAGAATTCCTTCATTAATCCCAGGGGGAAATTGTTTTCGTTACAGCAACTTAAGAAAAAAAAACACAAATAAAAGAATAAAATGTTTAACAAAGACGAAAGAAAGAATAAATGTTAAATAAGTGTATAATTAAGTAAAAGACTGTTAAAAATAAAGATCAGATACTCACACATTATAGTTGTAAAAAATACAGTAAGATTATTAATAATTATAATAATAATAATAAATAAATATACAAATTATATACAAATATGATACAGATATTTACAAACATATTACAAATGTACAAATATGATACATCTATATTGAAAAAATGCTGCCGTCAATGTAATCGTAATTGTGTTGTAAATGAGCATGGATAATTGAAGATGTATAATTGTTATTCAAAGATTGTAATTGACCTCAAAACTGGCTGGGAGTCATTGAATACATGTATTCATTTCAAGCTACGAGGAAAACATTTTAGTGCCTTTTCTGAGTCAATTCTATATCAGTTATGTGTAGACTATATGATTTTTCTGCATGCTCAACAAATATTTTGACTGGCCTCTCTGAAGATGTATTATCAGCGAGAATTTAAAATGTATGTAAGAGGAACATAAAAAAGGTGAAAAGTTGCCTAACAATATGAATAATAATTGTGTGTGTGTGTGTGTGTGTGTGTGTGTGTAACAGTTCACAGGTTTAGAGACTATAACATCATCAGTCGTGGACATGTTCCCAGCACAGATGCGCAGACCGTGGCGTCGTGAAATCTTCCTCCTGCTCCTGTGTTTGAGCTGCTTCATCATACAGATCTCTCTCACCACTGAGGTATAATAAGATACAGTAAGATAAAACTTTATTCATCCCCCAATGGAAAATGGGGGAAATTTAGAAGTTGCAGCAGCTCCAAAAAACAGGGAAACAGGAAATATAACAACATCAAACAATAATTAAATAAAGGAAGAAAAAAAAAAACAATAGAATTAAATAATACAAGGAATAAGCATGATGATGGAACCAGTGATGGAGTAAATAGTGCAGCAGTAGCTCTGAGCATGTCCATGTCTCTGTGTTCTGATGTCCAGGGAGGGGTCTATCAGTTCCAGCTGATTGATCACTACGGTCCTAATGGAGCCTGTACTTTATTTGTGGGCTTCCTGCAGTGCGTGGCTGTGGGCTGGGCCTTTGGTAAGATGCAGGGACCAACTCTAACATGTTTAAATATGTTCTTTCAGATGCGTGAGGGGACTGAGATTATGCTGATTAGCCATAATATTATGATCAATGATGAACGGAGTGAAAAAAAAAACCCTTTTACTATGGGGTCATTAAATGTCATTTCAACAAATTTTCATCCCATGCACTTTGGTCTCAAAAAATTCTGAATTTTTTACAAATGTACTGTACACTGTAAATCTTTAGTTGGTCCGGATGAATCCTTGATGAAATTTGTCCATAATAATTATTGTGTTTTCAAAAATAAATATTTTTCTAATGCCCTGCGATGGACTGGCGCCCTGTCCAGGGTGTACCACCGCCCAGTGCCCAATGAGAGCCGGAGATAACCGGAATAAGTGGGTCTGAAAATGCATGGATGGATATTTTTCTGATGCAATGGTTTTCTATAGTTTTTTTGTTACTAGTGAAAAACTAATAAACAATAAATGATTATAAGACACAGAGGCAAGATCTGGCCTCATGAAAAGCAATTTCAAAATGTGCGAGTGGTGATCTAACCCACAGTTAGGGCCCTCAATAAGAATGAAGAAGCTGCATAAAGAAAAATTGTTTCATATCCCAAGAAAGAGTAACCTTTATACTATAAATTAAAACAGAGATCAGATATTTTTTACATTCCCACATGCAGTTGAAAATTGTAAAAAAAAAAAAATAGGTTTTTGGATTTCAAGAGACTGTCACCCAAAAACCAATGCATATATGTGACTAATTATTAGTAATGTAAACAGTCTATGTACACAGCTGAAAGATGATGAGATTACAGAGAGTTGAGGTATATAGTCGGGGAGCCAAAGTCTCAAAAGCTCAATAAATTGGGTTGAACCTGACATGGTCTGCTAGACTTTTTATCTGTGAAATGAGTATACAGTTTGTTGAAAAGTATGGCATGTTGACTGATGCCATAACTTGGTGGAATAGTTGATTGCCAATGAAGTAAAGATGAAAATATTGGAAAAAAGTGAGAAAACGTCAAATTTTTTTTGCATTAAATTGATGAAAAATCATGTAGAAATGTGTTTAAAGAGTTGTTTTTTTAGTGGATGTTGGCAGCACACGTGTTCTGTGTATCTGGAATGCATTTATTGACAGCCTACCCAACCCACTGAGGATTTTAGGGAAGAAATTGTTTTTCACATTTTTCTGATAAATAAATACAGGGTGCATACACTAAAATAGCCACAATTTTTTTTTGCAATATTTCTAGCAGAGCAGACCCTCCAATCATTGGTCCTTAGGGTCAAAGTTAACAGAAAAAACACAAATAAAAAGTATGGCAGACTATGTCAGGTTCAACCCATTTTTGAGACTTTGGCTCCCCGACCATTATGTAAAGTTGTTTACTAAAGGCCCAAATCCCAATAAACTTTCTTCCAATTCTGAGGGTCTGGCATGTCCACCACATAGGATGTATAGCAGATGTTTTTGTACATTCTAAGAGAATATGTGGAGCTGTATACATTTCAGTTTCCTATGTGATATAATTCCTGAGATATTAAAAAAGAAATAAGGATGTGCAAAAATCGACACATAACCCCATATTAAATTGGCCATATCTCAAAAAGTATTCATCTGATCAAGCTAAAAATTAGCAGTATGCCCATTGAGTAATCACGTAACAAATAATACAAATTTCAGATTAAAGTGCGTGGGTCAGGCCCATTTGTTGAAATGTCATGGAATGAGCCAATGCTGGTGGGTGGAATATACCAGACAGCAAACTGGCGCTTGAGATTATGTTAAAAAGTGAACTAGAAAATGACTCCTACCAAGAGAACACATAATGTAATGATGCATTATGTCAAAGGAGGATTGAGAGAGTTATGTGATGCTTTTTTTTTTATACCCGTATTAAACCAAACTATTGGTTGCATACTGTGGATGTTACTTCCACATTTTACTTGGTCTCTAAATTTCCCAGTTTTTATTACTTAGCTGTGGGTTTTAGTAGATGCATGGGAACACAATAGACCCATGCCACATGACCTCACAGTTCACATGATGTACGGCCCTCTGCCATGTTGGAAGAACAAGGCACCGCGGGAAACGTTTTGAAACCATAGATTGTATATAGCGAAGCAGAGAGCCCACAGCGATGATTAACTTTTGCGCTGTGTTTGGGTGTTCTAACACGGCTGGGACTGGAGTGCTGTACACAAGTCTTTGTTCAGGATACCAGCTGTGAGAGCCACCCAAAGGGGAAAAAACGAGGCACTTACTCGTGAAAGGAGGAAGGCCTGGTTAGCTGCCCTGTGCTGGCCTGACCTGAAAACAACAAGCCTGTACCAGTACAGGATCTGCTCCGACCATTTTTTCACTGATAAGTTTTTTTAGTAAGTTTATGGTTAGCTGTTTTGTTTTTTCTGTTTTGTGCCAGAATAAAGAATACAACAATCAATAAAATAGCTCAGATTCTGAAAAACCAGCATTGCACATTCATATTACAGATGAATTATGAGAAAATAGTCTACTTACCCTGGATTTAACCACATGGAGTCCATTATGAATAAAAGCAGCTACTTTACAAATCCAGCCACAAACAAAATGGTTGTAAACTTCCAGTCCCTTCAAACTTTTCACGTGTATGAGGTAGATGTAAAGACGAGGTAGTTCACAGTGTCAGGACATAGTCACTCCCGGGAAATAAGACATTTTCATCCCATTTAATTGTCAACAGGAACGTTGTAGGGGTCATTCCCACCGATCAGTCCCAGTTTCTCCTTGTACCGATTTCTCTCAGCTTCTGGTAGAGTTTCAACATAATCCGTGGCCTCCGACATGTTGAGGCCAAACGTAGATGACCTTCAACAATCGTTTAGCACATGGGCTGCTTTCAATAAGTCAAAAAATAACACTATTATTCAAGTAAACACACCCATGCAGGTGCATCCATATAGGACCGTCATCTTCCAAGATGGCGTTGGGTCAATGTGTCGTGACGTCAGTCGCGAGGGTCTATACCATTTAGACAGAATTTTTGTCTAATTTGACCAATTTGAATAATATTTGGAGTTCATTTGCAAAAGTTGACAACTTAGTTTTTACAAATTTTCAGTAAATTAGTTTTTTTTATCATTGAATTCAGGTGATATGAGTCAAATAAAAGGTGATATCCTCTCCTTGGTCGAAGCTACTCAGTTTTGATTTGACTCAGAAAACTCCGGCTTTGGTCCTGCAGGGTCCAGTCGGATGTGTGATGCTGTTGAGGACATGATTGGACAGAGACCGTGTCTGTTCATCAGCCTCTGCTGGCGTTACTTCACCCCTCTGCTCTGTTTGGTGAGTCTGAAACAAAGCAAAGGAAATTGTGATCCCTATCCCATGTTTCTAATAATATAATTTCCCTGAAGATTTGTTTCATCTGCTCCTTCCTGGTCTACCAGCCCCTGACGTCCAGCAGGGGCTACACTTACCCCAGCTGGGCTTATCTGCTGGGCTGGGCTATGACTCTTTCCTCAGTGGTCGTCCCCTTTATTTGGACAGTTTGCAAGATTTTGATCAATAAGGGACCACTTCCACAGGTAACAATAGAAATAGTTGGGTTCTTTATCAGAGTATCCCAAAGTACACTCCTAAAAAAAAGTCTTATCATTGATTAGTTTATTTCTTGCCCGTACAGAAATTGTGTTTTCCCCTTAAATGTGTTTATACTGTATATATCACAATGAGATTAATAATGAATAGTTTGGTTTTGTGTGTCCACAGCGTCTCAGGAGTCTGTGGCATCCTGTTGGTAAATCTGCTGCTTACAAACCACAGAAAGAGCTTGACAGAAATGAAGTTAATATAAAAGTACTAGAAGCTGAGCTTGGCCTTGATACAAATGAATGCTTGAATGTTGGTATTTAAGTGAATACTGAAATAATAATTATTCAAATTTGACTCAAACCATAGATATTCAGAGTTTCTGAGAAAACTATGTTTATGTATGATTATTTTAAAATGCCTAAAAAACACCTAACTAGTCTTTTACTATGGTCTACATTGAGACGTCATCTCAGAAACTCCAGATATCAGCTTTAACAAGAAACCGAAATTCAATGTTTATTAGTTGTTGTGTTAAGTCATAGGATGCATGTTCTCCTCATGGGCAATAGTACATATAGAATGGACTGATAAATCAGATCAATTGTTCAAATTTGCATAAAAGCATCACATATGGTACACATGTATAGAATAGTGTATTCTGAACAATTTTGGATTGGGACCCCCTCAAGATTTGGCCTTGGTCACTTTTGGTGGCGCTTTTCCCAAAATGACCACCATCGTATTTTAGCAAAAAGGGCTATATGCTCTTTCTTATTGTATTGGTGGTAGATATAAGGACAGTGTACAATTCAGTAAATTGACCCTGGAAAGCTGTTTCTAAATAATGTAAGTATTTTTAATGAATAAAAATCAACTATTTCATTTGTAATTTACTGCTCTCCTGAAATGGTTTATGTATTGTTTCAAATTTTCTTCATCTTATTATGAAGTTATGATCTTCTTCACACTGACTCAGTTTCAACTAAAAAAAAAATGATGTAACGACGTAATATTACTTCAGTAAAACTATGAACACTTTGCAAGCATTTATCAGGTTTTATGTTCTAATCCCTAGGTTCCCAAAGTGGGGCATGCATCGCAAATTGTGAAGGGGGTACGTGAATAAAAATTAAAAACAGCGTGACAACATTGGAAACTAGAATGTAAATATAGCAGCAGTCAGGAGCCTCCATGCATTGTCACAAATTACACATTATGGAAGACTACCCTCTAGTGGTGACAGATTTTTTTTTTTGGGAAAAAAGCGCAAATATGGCAAGAACGACATTGCTTTAACCTTGCCTGAGAGATGGATTCTCCTGGTGTTCACAAACACTAGAATCCATCTTGTGCTGCTCCGGCCCTTACCTTCCGTAAGAGAACCAAACCAGTTAGAACCAGTCATGAGGCAATGTTGTGGTTTAGGGCGGAATACCCAGGTGTTATGAATGCAGAAGCATCGAAGCAAAGCTGGCGCGTGTGCAGTTGCGGGGAGAGGAACTAGCTGGGCCCGCTATTAGCATAGCTCCGAATCAAAACAGAAAGATGTCGCCACAGGAGGATGAACGTGTGGAAGCTGCTATAAACTATAAATAAAGAATCCAGCATTTCCTTTAGAAAGGGAACAGCGACATGCGCTTTGTACAAAGCGGAGCCTTGTTGTTGTAGCCATAGCAGCGTCTCTGCCGTGTGATTGGCTAAAACAAATCATGGTGGACAGGCGCTTCACCCAATCAGCTTCAAGCATTCTGTTCATGTCCCTCCCTGGTTCAGAAAGGATTTGCCTGACACGGAACCAGATCGATGTGGAGAACTTGAGTTAGAGGGAGGGGCTACACATCAATCTGGCTGTTGCCAGGTTAACACTGCTTTGCGCTATAGCCAAACATGCTTGATGCCCTTTGTTTCCACGTACTTGTGTGAAAGTGGAATTTCAGCTTTAACAAACATGAAAACCGAATGACTTTGCCTGGAGATTTAAGATTTCCGTGCATCCTTTTAACCTCAACCTTCTCATTAAAGTTGTAGTGAGTTGTAATTCACAGTTTCAGGGTGATTATTGAATATGTCGTATTACTGCTATATGTTCAACCAACAAATGTTTGTTAGATTCCTTAAAAAAAAATTTGGGTTAAGTGGAGGCATCTAGTGGGGTTAGGTTGGGTTAGGGTAACGACCGACACCTGATGACACTAAATTCAAGCTAATGACAGAAGTCATGTCATAATAATGACATCGTAATATCAGCCTTATGTAGAAAACTTTAAGTAAAGTGTTGCCAATAATTCTAAGCGTGTTGTTTTCTTGTGTGCTCACAGATTATTATTGATTTTTTACTACGTATTATTCCTCAACAGGATAGCAAAATTCGAAGACTAATTTCCCTGTAGGGCTACATTGTATATTATGTTTTTTTTTTAGTATGCAGGAGTCGTGGGTACATGGCTTCAGAATAAATGTCTGAAGGGGTATGAGACTGTCCAATCCAGTGATTCTCAACTGGTGGGTCGGGACAAAAAAGAAAGTTGCGGACCTGAACTGGGTGGGTCGCAGACAGCTGGTAATAAAAAATAAATAAATACTTAATGTCTCTCAAGTTGGAATTGTCTTTTATTTTGAAAGAAACTTTTCTTTTGACAGGCATGCTGTGAAATGCATGTTGCACAGGAAAATTTAATTTAAGTTTTAAAAAAGATTATATATATATATATATATATATATATATATATATGTGTGTGTGTGTGTGTGTGTGTGTGTTTGTGTGTGTGTGTGTGTGTGTTTTCAACAGCTTTTTTTGAAAAACTAAATTTGGTTGGTTGAATTAAAAAAAAAAAAAAAAAGAAGAAGAAGACTGTGGCAAAATGTGGGTCCCAGGGTGAGACCAGTTTAGAACCCCTGGTCCACATCAGCTGTTATCATGGTTACTCAGATTGACCACAAGAGGGTGACACACACACACACACACACACACACACACACACACACACACACACACACACACACACACACACACACACACACACACACACACACACACAGGAAGTCACATCAGGGAGGGATACCACCACTGAGCACATCAGGCCCCCTATTGGTTAGCTTTGGGGTGAATTGGCACTGCTCGTGCCCCTATTGGCTGGGGACTGAGTGGCAGACAGAGCCCAGTGTGTGACGCTGTTGCTGGGATGGAGTCACACACAGAAAACTGCTGCCAATCCAGTCCAGTCTACCAATGCCAGGAGGCCTGCAGCAGGGGAGCAGGGCACTGAGCCCAATAGGCTGACTCACAGCGTCTCCTTGTCTGACAACCCCCACCCTCACCCCCACACCTTCCTATACACTCCTGCCAACACCCCTCCCTCTGGGTCCTCACATGACCCCTGAATACATACAGTCTAACATGTGGCCCAGGATCCTGGTGCCCACACCAACAGTGACAGGTGGGAATAGTCCAGCATTCAGAGTGTGCAGTTGTTTAAAGACCTCTGTTAGTTGCCATAATCATCATAATCATGTAACAAAACACAAAATCAATGGATCACTGTTAAATTTATATGTGTATATTTTGAATAATTAGCAGTATTGTAAGCGGGCTGAATAGGATGATTGCATGAATAAATCCTGAAAGCTTTTTACGAATTTACAGCAAATAGCATGAAATGACCTACGTGCATTACCTACAGGGTCCACCTGGGGGCGACGGCTACACTCTAGTTATACTTTAGAATAAAATAGAATAAAATAAAATAGAATAGAATAGGAAAGAAAAGAATAGAACAGTGTATTGCCCCATGTACCGCTTTACCCAGTGGTTCTTAAACTTTTTTGGCTCAAGTACACCTTCAGAATTCTATGAAAAAATAACTATAAATCATAATAAGGGGACAAATGAGTGATAAAGCATTTTAAAGAATCTCATTTTGTAAATAAATTGAATGAAACAGTATTTAGTGCCTCCTGAATATATATGAATATATTATTTCTATATATATATATACATACAAGAATCAGTTTCTTGGTCCCACATCAGGAGGGAGAGGATAGAAAAAAAACAATATTTATATACATATATAATTATTGTTGGGCAGTAATGTTCATAGGTTTTCAATGTAGTGAGTCCCTGGGACCCACAGGTGATGATTTGAGTGGGTCTCTGGGAAATTCAATGGGTCCCCAATAAAAAAAAATGTATTCATTTCTATTTCTTATATTTCTTAAATTGTAGTCTTATACTCTCTTAATGGTGACATTATATGGCTATAATTAGCAGATATATTCATGTATGTTCAAAATGTATCTGAAATTAAACAAATACAATTCAAATGAAAACAAAATGGTGTCTGTTGTACAAAAATAAATTATCAATAAAAGTGCTGATTTTAACACAAACAAAACATTCTCATCACCATGACAGTCAAAAAATAAATTGTCACCAAAATACTCTTGTCTGAACATCAACTAAATCAAATAAACTGAGTCAATCACTATGAAACTTATAGCACAAAAATGTAACTGAACTAACACAGTGCAAAGTCTGTTGGGAAAAATAAAATGATGCAGATATGTTTGTGGTGTATTGTAAGCAGCTAGTTAACTGGCTGATTGCTGTTGTCGCGGCTAAACCAGCATGTACTCAAGATCATGTCTGTGCTGATTTAATGAGTAAAGGGGTCCGCTGACGGCTAGTTTTCTTTTGCTAGTTACTGTGATTTTAAACAGAAGTTGATGCTCACAATATATCGTACCGAGCAACATCACTGCTTACTACTAAGAAGTTCTGATTGACTCAGATCTGACATTCAGCAGTCAGATCAAATCTATCACAAAAACAGCCTTCTACCACCTAAAGAACATCTCCAGAGTGAAAGCTTTAATGACTCAGAAAGATCAGGAGAAACTGGTCCATGCTTTTATCTCCAGCAGACTGGACTATTGTAATGGTCTTCTGACAGGAATCCCCCAAAAGAGCATCAAACAGCTACAGCTGGTTCAGAACGCTGCAGCTCAGGTCTTAACCAGAACAAAGAGGTCAGAACACATTAGTCCAGTTTTAAAGTCTTTACACTGGCTCCCAGTCAGCCTCAGAATAGACTTTAAAGTTCTGCTGCTGGTGTATAAATCTGTGAATGGGTTTGGTCCAGAATACATAAATGAGATTTTAGTAAGTAAGTAATATTTATTTATATAGCACCTTTTACAGACAGAAGTCACAAAGTGCTTCACAATACATACAGTGCATACAATACAATACAAATTGCAGTTACAGTCACAAGAATATGATGGTCATAAAACAACCCTTTATCACTGGAATTTAAAATGCTTTCTGAAACAAATAGGTTTTCAGTTGGCTCTTAAAAGCATCAACGGAATCAAGCAAACGCAAGGAAAACGGAAGATCGTTCCAGAGCGTTGGCGCGACCTCCTGGAAGGAGCGATCTCCTCTGGTCTTGTAACGGGTACAGGGGACCATGAGCAGGTTCTGATCTTGAGACCTCAGCCTCCGGGAGGGTATGAACCCAGCAGGTCTCTCAGATCTATGGACACAGGTCAGATAGTGGAGCCCAGAGTTCACAGTAAACATGGTGATGCTGCTTTTAGTTGTTATGCTGCAAAGAAGTGGAACAAACTGCCACAGAGCTGAAGTCAGCATCACATGTAAACATTTTTAAATCAAACTTAAAGGTACTTTTTTTCTCTACTGCGTATGATTGAGAGGGAGATTTTGTCATGTTGTTGATGTAATGTGTTTGTTGATGATTTTAATTGATTTTACTGATGATTTTAATTGATTTTACTGATGATTTTAATTGATTTTACTGATGATTTTAATTGATTTTACTGATGATTTTAAATGTTCTTATTGGTTTGAATGTTCATGTAAAGCACATTGAGTTGCCTTGTGTATGAAATGCGCTATACAAATATATTTGCCTTGCCTTGCCCTTACTAAGAAGTTTGTATCTTTGACTTAGGGCCCTATAAAATCCTTTTTATTTTTTTACAAATTCCGTTTTATTTTTTCCCAAATTCCATTTTATTTTCCCCCAAATTTCGTGTTTTCCACTTTATTTTTTTAAATTACATTTTTTTTAAAGAAATATTTATCATTTTTTTTAAAGAAAATTTTAGTTTTTAACTCCTGTGAGGAAACAAAACAAATACTAATAAATTAAAAAAAACTCATAATTAAACAAAAAATGTATGTACAAAATAAAGTGATACAATTAAAAGGTAGATATAAATTGTAGTGACATTATTATTCTGACTGCTCCTTTTTAATTATCTATATGTCATATAGCATGTACACAATGGGATCATGTCTGTGCTGAGTTAATGCGTAAAGGGGTCCGCTGAGGTTTCTTTCTTTTGCTAGTTACTGTGATTTTAAGCATAAGTTGTTGTTCACAATGTGTTGTTTTTCATGGGAAAATTTAGGTGCGTCCCTGGGACGCATGGATCGTGGATTTAATGCGTCCTTTTAGAGTTTTATGCATCAGGGACGCAGGACGCGTACCTAGCAACATCACTGTATATGTACTGTATATATGTATGATGTGGGACCAAGAAACTGATTCTTGTATTTTCAGTTCATGTTCTTATATAAAGGTCATTTCTATCTTCTTTTTTGTGTATTTTTGTCTGTTTTTGGTGTCATTTTGTGTATTATGTTGTTTGTTTCATTATTCATTTTATTTTTCTCTTATTTTGTGTGTTGTTGGTATTATTGAAATTATTCTCTCTCAGTGTGTTTGGTGTCGTTTGGTTGTTTCTTTTGTCATTTTGTATGTTTCTCTGTTATTTTTGTGTATTTTGTAATAATCTTGTGTATTTTTTTCCCTCAGTAAATATGTTTCTTTCTTAATGCACGTGTTTTTGGTGTCATTTTGTGTATTTTGTTGTTGTTGTTTGTCTGTTCTTTTTATCATTCAGTATATTTTTCCTGTGTATTGTCCAATATTAACCTTGAATTTGGGACTTTTTATTCAATTTTTCGGATGTTTTCTTAATTTAAAAATTTGAACTTCACCTTTTGGTGTATTTTAAAGAATGCCACAAATTACTATTGATGGGTGAGAAAAAAAAGTGAGTGTGTTTGTAAAAATCAATCTGTTAAAACACAAACTGACAAATGTTTCTGTGTACCTCCTGAGAGGTGTTCAAGTACCCCTGGGGTTACACGTACCTCAGTATGGGAACCACTGAATTAGAATACACCTTTATTGATCCCCAGAGGAGAAATTATAAAACCCCGTGTCCACCATATATACTGTATATATATAATAAATAAAAAAAAAATCACCACGACAAGTCATAATCATTAGTTGGTAAAGCCATAATTTTGAGATAGAAAGATAGAAAGTCATACTTGTGAGTTGTCATAATAATGAAATAGAAAATAATAATTATGAGATAGAAAGTTATACTTATGAGAAAAAAATTGACACTGACTGTAACCATTCAAATGACACTTTAAATAATAATTCATAAAACATATTTTTATTCAGTTCTTAGAATTCAACACATGGTACATAGTGTAGAAAATAGTAGAAGTACATAAATAAGTCTTTATTGCAAAATGATTCCATCACATTTTTGTACGTTTCTTTGCAAATTTACATGAAAAATAATTTTCTCATAATTATGCCTTTACTAACTCATAATTATGACTTGCCATAATGATTTTTTTAGTGGTGGAAACAGGCTTCCATAGGAAATTCACATGTTGCAGCAACAAACATTTTACACAATAAAAATGAGCAGACAGTAAGAACAAAAACAAATATCAACATATGACAATAGTGCAAAATATATGGGAACACAGAACACAACAACAAAAACACTACAAATGTTAAAATGACATGTGAAGAAATTTGGTGGGTGTATGTGTCAGTGTGGTGACAGTTACTAAATAGTTGAGTTAAATAGCAAGTCTTTACACCACATTATGTATAAAATGTATTTTTATGCAAAAATCCATAGTTATCACAAGTTATGGTTGAACCATAGCTCATTTTGTAAAAGTTTGTCCTCGCAACATATAAATATCCTCATTAAAAAGAAAGCAACAATACTGATGATTTTAAACTGCATTGCAAATCATAAACTTCCAGTTTTTTCAACAACATAGTAAGCCCCTTTGTGTGGAATTGTGTGTAGCAAGGGTTCTCAACCTTGTGGTCAGGCCCCCATTTGGGGCCGCGAGACACTGGGAGGGGATGGCCAAACGCCTTCAAGAAACAAAGCCTTTTTTTTTTTTTTTTACAATTTCAGCCAATTTTTGCTTATTTTTACCCTTTTTCAGCATTTACACTAAAGTTGCCATATTTTTTACCTATTTTTTGCCATATTTTTGCACCCTTTATTGCATTTTTGCTCAATTACTCCCATTTCTGCCACAGATTCATAAAACAATGGACCATCATTTTGCTGACTTTATGGATGGACCCCAAAAATATCTCCCCTTTATTCCCCCTTATAGATGGCCCATGACTGTTCATCAGTGTTCATGTCTGTGTTCAACCACCTTCAGGTACAGTGGGGGTCTGAAAAGGTTGAGAACCACTGTTGTAGAGTTTAGTTTCTATTTTTATTGTATCTTGAGGAAAAGCCATACATTCACTTTTATACAGTTTTTTGATTATGCATTATTTTATGAGTTTTCCGCCCTATTTTTGAATGTCCTGTGTCTCTGTATGAAGCACGTTGAGCTACGTTTGTTATATAAAATTTGTTATGTGTGCATTGGCGTTAGCATGTTCATCTTTGGCTTTGGTTTTCTCTGAGTATTTCTGACATGTCCTCAGATAAAGTTGCCTTTAAAACATAATTTGTTCATGCACAGCTTACATTGCTGAACGTGAAGAATTATTTCTTCTAAAATATTTAAATCTCTAATTTTATTTACGAATTGATGGATTTGATGCCATTTTTTATGTAAATAGTAAAAGACAGTTAAAACATGTTTTATCAATTTTTCATGACTTAGTTCTGAACCGCTAGATCTATTCTACCAAAAATCAGCGGGCCTTTCCAGTGTACCAGTGTAACAGAGGTCTGACAGTGTGCCATGGTTATTAGCAAACAGTGGCAGGGATCATATGGAATGCCTTTGACACCCATTTTGCATTTTTTTTTTGAAATAACAAGCCTGGAACTGAACTATCTATACGTATACTATTTAATTTAAATGTTCACTTCACTCTTCATTGTAAATACTGAAATAAAATTAACTCATGTTTAATTCATCATCCCTGTTGCACTATTAACCTATTATTTCTATCTTATTATCTTGTTACATTCTCCTATTTAGTTTGGCACATATTAGTCTCTAACTACTGTCTATGTTTTCTAGTTGATTGTTATTATAGAATATTTACGAGAGAGCACAGTTCACCAAGTCAAATTCCTCGTGTGTATGACATACATTGCCATTAAAGTTGATTCTGAAATAACGATGCATCAGCTATTGAACGTAACATTAAACAACAACTACATACGTGCTACCATGTTTAATTATAAGATTATGAAATGACAATATAAACTAGCAGACACTTTTATCCAAAGCGATGTACAACACAATGTGTTAGGGTTAAGGGACTTGCTTAACGTGCCATGGTAATAGCAAAGGTTGGATTTCAAACATTGAAATTAAATAGGCCATATTTTCAACACTTTTCCAAAACAGTCAAATTATTCCATGACTTTTCAAGACTGGAAAATAGTTTTTTCAAATTCCATAACTTTTCCAGGAATTTCATGACCGTGGGGACCCTGGATGTATAAAATGATGTATATAGTTCTGCAATCACAAATACTTAAGTGTTATCTTTTATCATTCTCTATTTCTCAATAAACTGATTAAAATGAGTATACTGTATATACGTCTGCCACGTTGCCACCCCTAAAAAAACGCCTAAAAACGCCTGCACCCCTGGTGCCATCAAGGGATGTCCCGATACAATCTGCTGGAGGGGCGCCAAATTGCACCTCCCAATTTAATTTTTTAATTAATAAATTAAACAGGTATAATAAATGTCAAACACACCCTTTACAATCACTGTACATGTTTTCTCTTAATTGAATATCAATATAAAAAAATCTGTACCTGCTAAACCTCTACTCATATTCATTTTTATTTTAATTCTTGTTCTATTCTATATAATTCTATTGTGTTGTTTGCACATTGTGTTCTTTGGTTTTAAGATTTGTGTTACTGACTAGTTAAACTAAACAGGAAAGTAGAAATTTCCTTGTATTGAAACTTTTATTATTAATATAACTTTTGATTGCGCTGTTTTGCATTGCTTCTGGGATTTTGCACCATTTTTGTTATTGTATCCTCGAGACATTTGCACTATGCCTGTAGGTGTTATATTGTATTATAGTGCATTATTCTACATTTTAAAATAGGTTGTATTTTTTTCAATGGCTTGTTGTGTCACAGAATTGCACTGTTTTGTCTTGATGGGGGGGCGGGGGGGGGGGTCAAAGTCCACTCTTGCCTAGGACACCAAATGACCTAAAGACGGCACTGGGTGTAAAGTTATATAGCTGCCCTAAGACTTCCGGCCTTGAAGTGAAATTACAAACGTAAAACATGCATTATATCAAACAGACACTGCCAGCTTGTGGCACAATGTAGGTTTACTGGGAGTAAAGGGTGCGGCTTTATTCCCTATTGGGTTCATTCCAGTTAAAGAGCGCGCGCGCACACGCACGCACACACACACACACATACACATACACACAGGCCAAATCTGTTCCCTCCTGGAGGAGTGAATAGAAAGAAAGAGGGGGTGGCGGCTCTCCGCTGACGCTGTGCCAATGCGCAAACAGTCGGGATAGGTCTGCGCTCTCCGGGCGATCATGCGATTGAATGACGATCGCGTCATGCTCGTCTCTCCTCCTGTGCTGTATCGGTGTCTGGGAGCTCCGCAGTGCCCCGGGAGGCTGTGCCGCTTTAATGGCCCCCATGTCTTCACCTTCAATGGCTTCCTGGAGTGAGACAGAGCAGCGTCGTCTTTGAACCGAGGCTCAGCAGCAGCGGGTGAGTGTGTGAGTGGGGACACGGTGGTGGTGGTGGTGGTGGTGGTGGTGGACTGGTCCCTGATGGACGAACCGGCGGATAAGGCACGTGAAGACTTTAAGAGAGAGAGAGAGACGGTGGCACAATCCAAACTTTCTGTAACCTGATTTGACCCTTTTGAAAACGGTGAAAAGCGAAGCCTTTTCCAGGTCGTTCAAACACCCCACGGCTCATGAGCCATTTTCATCAAACGCGTCTTAAATACCAGGATTTGAGTGCATTGTGGGCCAGTGTAAGCGGAGAAGCGAGCCTTGTTGTGCCCGCTCCCCCCGCGCTGTGCCGCACTGGTTCCGTCTGGCTCAGCCTCAGCGGCTGCGTGTCCTGGGATGACCTGTTGATGTCGGCGCTGTGGAGAGAATGGCAGGGGGAGCGATTTCCCCCCATCATCACCACCACCGAGATATTTAAATAAGACCAAACATTTGGGGACTCGGACAAAGCAGGACTCGCTTCTTCACGGACACGCCGTCCGCTCGTGCAGTAAGTGTATGTACGTGTCTCATTCGGTGTGTTTGAGCCACGCGCTGTCGTTAGACGCTGCGCAGCTGGCCGGCTGGAGCGCGCGCCGGGGCCAGCCCCAAAATTTTTTAACAGTAGCGTTAGCTTAGCCGTTAGCATCCTCCCTTTAGGCCCGCCGCGGATGGGAGAGGGCACCGAATATTTAAAGGCTGTTATCCTAGAGGGAATAAAGGTTTAATAACTACTTATTTTAGTTCAAACTAATGCACAATATTATAATTTGATGCCAGACAAGCTAAGTGTGTCTGACCGAGGCTTCATGCCACCCTGAGTTTACCTAAACATCCATGCTGCCGTCCAGGCTGGCATTAGGGCTCTTCATATGTTAACATAGGTCCTCCTTATCTTCACTAATTTGACTTAAAATCAAAAATTAAGTGCTTGTTCTCCTCTTGTGCCATATTTCACTTACTTTCTCGTCTACACATTTAAAAAAAAAAAAAAAAGCACTTAGTGAAAACCAAAAAAACAGGTGGAAGAACCTAATACACACAAAACAATAATTATTACAGTGCTAAAACTATTTATTGCTGCATGCATCAAGAAGAGAAATCTGACTTGCTTTTAGCTAACATTATTTATGAGGCCCTTTTGTAAACATTTTTGCTCATCCTGCAAAATTTAATGGCAAACCAGTATCAACCAATGAGTGTACCACAAGGAAATGATAGATATAGGGGTCACCAACACGGTGCCCGCGGGCACCACGTAGCCCTCATAGACAATGTGAGGGGCCCCCAGGAGCTCTAGTCACCAATGAGCTCCATCTAAAATCTGGTTTACTTTCCAGGAGTCAAACTTGCAAAGATAAATACATTTGAGAGATGTAGTAAGTATTTAGTTATAGTTAAATACTGCTGCATGTGATACAGTTTTAGTATTAAATTAGCCATCTTTAAATGTTTATTTTCAGTGAAGCATTGTGACAAATGTTTTTACATGTTATAGGTCTGGTGTATGGTCAGTGGTATGTTATATATAATATGATATATATCATATCTGTCGATAAAGTAAGGAATCTGTGTGTCTGTGTGTGTGTTACTCAAATATCTCTGCGGTTCAGGGACAGACAAAGCTGAGATTTTCAACATGGCTGTTTCTTGGTTCAAGGGTGTGCAATGTCGGATTTGTTTGGACTGAAATGATATCGTAGTCATGGTAACTCAGGATAAATTGAAAGATGCATAGAATCTACAGGAGTGACTGCACAAAGGCGTTTTAAAAACGACTAAAGTGGGTTTAATATCCTTAAAAAAAAGACACCTCGTAAATATTGACCAGCAGGTGCCCTCAGTGAGCAACGTTTGTAACTAAGGTGAGTAATAACAATAAAATCGTGCGTGTGTGAGATTCAGAATTACATTTTCATTAGGAATTGAGTGTTCACAAGGTCAGTTTAAAGATGATATAACTTTTATTCTAAATTAAAGAGGAATTAAAGCTTCTATGTAAACCATCCATGAAAAGGCTACTTAACATCCTACTTTTCTATAGCAACACATATTTCCTACAGACACTGCACTAGTATTTATTAAAAGTCGAGGTGGATTTTCTGTCCAATTTAATGAAAATGAAAAATTAGGAGAACTAACAGTTTTTCAGGAAATTTACTTTGATCTCCTGACATGTTTTGACTGTCAACTGCCAGTCTTCTTCAGAGGCGTAAAACCGTGAAAATCAAGAAGTGCTTTTCTAACTGGTAGCCCTTCGGACTATACAGTACTTATGAAGTAGATTACAGAAAGGTTGGTGACCCCTGCTAGAGAAAATAAAATGTCTGACCATTGGCAGAAATTACAAATGTAGTTAAATGACCGCAAAACATTTAATCTTGTTCTCTAAAATTTGGTCCTTGGAACTTTTAATCCATGCAAATTGGTTTCCTGTGCATGAGCCCGACCCAATCAGCGGAGTGCACATTGCTTCTCTGTCTGTTTGTGCATGGTTAACAGATGAGGACACACACAGCGCACACTAGGATTTGCTTCTTTGGTCAAGTTGGAAGTTGCAGTGGACATAACATACAAGCAAAATCTGCACAAAAATGAATTATGTACTTGAATCTCTACCTTGTGTTGCAAATAAAAGCTGACATTGCATTCTTAGACGTGTTAAAAGCAGTGTAACGGAGATGTCTCAAACTCAAGCCTTGAGGACCAAAATCGACCCTTCAGAGTAGGAGTGTGATGATATCTTGATATGGCGATGTATCACGGTATTTTTTTTTTTGCACGATCGATTATCGCTATGCTCACGCTAAGTATCGATTTTTTTTAATTTAATTTTTATTTTTTTATTTCAGATTTAATTTATTATTTTCAAAACCTTTCCTGCTTTTTCACTAAAATGTGCAGGTAGGTCTTCACAGAAATGTTATCACTGTTTGTTGAAGCAAACAATATATTGTTTACTGGAATATTGCACTATAATGGTGTCACTGGTAAGAAAGACCATATTTTTTGTTTACAGAAAGCAGATACTTATTCATTTACATTGGTATGTTGACACTTATTTACAGAAATGTTGCACTAAAATAGTGTCACTGTTCATAGGACACTTTTTCAATTTATTGTCTTTCAGAGATATAAAATAAAAATTGTATTTTTTCACTTAATCTTTTTTTTTCTTGTTATGTCATAGATTATCATAGATTGATTTCTGACCTATATATCCATAATTGCAGTATCGTCACATCGTGAGATAATCGTTATCGCGAGCTGTGTATCGTATCGTGAGGTACCAAGAGGTTCCCACCCCTACTTCAGAGCATGCAATTTGGCCCACAGGAGAAAGTAAAAGTGACAGAGAAAACATTAATTATCATTGTGTAAATTACCCAAAAATTCACTTGTGGGTCTCACAGTTTTACCATGCCATTGCTTATATCACATACTGTCTTGTATGTTGCAATATTTAATAATTATTTTATAAATCGATATTTGACGCCAGTGTATCAATAACGTACGGCAAGACGAAATATTGCGATATATCGTATCAATATTTTGGCACACCATTAATTTGTATCTTACCTGAGATAAATAGGGAAATTGTCGCCTAATGTGTAAGGAAGTAGGCTTGTATGGTAACTGGAGGGTTGCTGGTTCGAATCTACTGTGGGGCACTGAGATATTGCTTCTAGGTCGTCGTTGCAATTAATAATTTATTCTCAATGAGTTATCTGGTTAAAAAAAGGTTGAATAAATAAATGAATTCCTAAGGAAATTCAGGTGGTTTTTAGCTGCATTACTTGGATCCATAAAAATTACAATATATATGGAGGTGTTTCATCTTTTTTACCAAAACTCAAAAGAGTTTCATCGGTTCTCTGGCTTTAAAGTAACTGATCTGGGACCATGAACCACAGCTGTGAGACCACTTTGGTAACAAAGACTCTCATTGGGATTCTATAGGCCTGAAATATCTTGACAGTGACACAAGTGTAGCATTTTGCTTTGTACGCCATTACAATGGCTTTGAAATGACAAGTATCATAGATGGGAAGAAAGTTGTTAAGTTGTCAAACCCTGAGAGTTTGTTTTGATATTGGTCCAAATGCAGCACGAGCAAAAATTAAATATATAAAATAAATGATCAGGCCCTTTGGCCTCTGAGCTCACAGAGCTGAATATAAAGTAAAGCCAACAAAATGTAAAGTTTACATGTTCATGTTGTACTTTGTAATGTTAACATTTTTCCCACTTTTTAAAAACATGGATTTTCAGGTAATGTGTCTTTCTAAATGGATCATAGGAGTGAATTTTTTAATTGTTTCTGTTTATACAATCACACAGTGCAAATCACATCATCATTAATATTATTCATATAGTACAGTAAAACAGTGTCCTTCTTTACAATATTTTCATATCTCATCATTATAGCTTATTTTGTATTAAAATACTCGTTTTAGGAGTTGCTGCTTTTGTTACTTCTCAGAAAAGCATAAAAAGCTCAGTTAGATGGATTTCTGTGTGCATCCTAACCCAGACCTTCCTCTAAACAAGCCACACTACAGAACTCACTCACACGTGCTGTCCCTTAGAGGAGAAAAAGCCAAAAGTGGCACATATTGTGCAGTTTTTAGTTAATAAATGTGCCTGTGTGGCATTTTTTATCAGCAAATCTAACCCTGATTTGTCTTTCTGGTATGACTTTGAGTTAAAGATATCGAGATAAGAATCATCTGAACAAGCCGTTGGTAACATTTCCAGTGAGAAAGATACTTAAGTTCATGGCGTAGCTGGGCTGTGTAACTCATCCAGGGCAGTACTCGGGCCATATAAAATCCGCTTTAAAGGAATTACGGAGTCAACCAATGAAAACAGTTAAATGCGGAAATGGACAAAATAGGAATGAAACCCCGTCACCGTGGGGCAAAGAATGTTTTTTTTTTTTTTTTTTATGGGGAATGTTTCCTATGACCACTATTAGGTGCACCACCCTCCCTCCTCCTGTCCTGGTTACATTAAACTCATCTTAAACCACCACAAACACCCTCTGTAAACAAGGCAAATCATCACTGACTCCTAAATACAGATCAGTGCCCGTTTAATTTTGCTGTGCCTGTAAACCTCTGTCCATTCCGTGAGAACATGATCAGCTTTAATCATCTTCACCTGCTCAGTGTTTGAACTGTTTTGCCTGGTTAACTAAGAATAACTCAGTCCGTGTTGTCCTTTAGTTATTTTATTCCAGCCTTTTGTCCGTTCCTCGTAGATACACATTCACAGTCAGCAAGCTACCTCAAGTACAACCGTTTCAGTGGGAACTTCCGGTTTACAAAATAAAAGTCCGTTGGAGCAACGTTATTAGAATGTTACATTCTAACAACATCTCATCAGAGCTACAGAAGATAGGATAATTTAAATTAGGTTAATTTAAACTGAGTTGATCAAAACTTAATCAATAAACCTGATCAGATTCAGTAAATCATTGAACCCTGAGAGGAAATTGGGTGACATTAATGTTGTTCTCTTACATTTTTATATGACATATGAATAATTAAAAAGGAGCTGTCAGAATAATCCATGTCACTACAATTTACAGTATATCTACCTTTTAATTGTATCTTACTTTATTTTTGACACATTTTTGTTAAATTATGAGTTTTTTTGTTCATTAGTATTTATTTTGTTTCCTCGCAGGAGTTAAAAACTAATATTTTCTTTAAAAAATGATAAATATTTTTTTTTAAAAAAAGAAACGGAATTTAAAAAATTTAAGTGGAAAACACGGAATTTGGGAAAAAATAAAACAGATTTTATAGGGCCCTATACAGTGCGCACCCACTGCCTTGGATGCTTATTAGTCACGTGACTGCAAAAGAGCCATTCACCAACATTGAATCTCAAAGGGCTGATTTTGGTCACACAACTTGATTGCCTGGATAGTTATTGGGGAAAATAAGCTGTTAGAGGTTCCAAAATACTCCTGTGGCTTTAATAAAATGTCTTACTGTAAGTATGTTGTGAGTATATTTGACCTACTTTGCCTCCTTGGCTCGTTGTTCCAAGATTTAAACCACAGTGTGGCTTCTGCTGAGTGTTCACACTGCTGCTCTCTGTATATTTAATGGCATAAAAACCTGGGATGATCATCCCTCTCATCTCTGCAAGCCCCACCACTCCTTTTTGGTGCATAAAGAAGACACACATGAACACACACAAACACACACACACTCATCCACATTCTCTCTCTCTCACTCACTGTTAGGGCAAACTGTGCAAACACACTCAGCTCTCAGCCTAGTGATTGTGTGTTTTTCTGTGCATGCATATGTGCTTACTGCGGCTCGCCAAACTGTAAACAACCAGCATTGTCTAATGTGTTTGTGTGTGAGACTCAGAGTGCCTTTTGTGGGTTTGTTTGAGTTTGTGTGTGTGTGTGTGTGTGTGTGTGCATCTGTGTTTTAGTATGAGGGAGAGGGAGCTTGAGTGAGACGGAGACAAAGAGAGCATTTCTCTTTACCCTGGAGCTTGGCTGCTTTCCAAAATGAAAGGCTTTGGATATGATGGGGCTGCTCACAGTCTAACCCTCATCAGTCACTCGCTAACAAAGTTCAGTTTGGGTGATTCTCGCTATGTTAACTAAGGGTGTAAGAAAAAATGGATTCTGCGATATATCGCAACGTTTCCCCGCATGATAAAATTGCATCGATCCAAAAAAAAATGTCCAAATCAATTTTTTAATCACGTTTTTGAATGAATACATTTAACTGCACTAACATATGCATAGCACGTAAATGCCCGGTCACCAGGTGTCAGTGAACCACATCAGTGCTTGTTAAACTACCTCACTATTCAATACATTTTAGCTTGGAAGTTGATTGCACTTTATTTTCATGAAACATACTGGGCACTTTTATAGATGTATACTTTTAAAAAATAATAATAATTTAAGAACTTAACAGAATCAATATCTGTTGTAGAAGCAAAAGTTGACAGTTTGATAAACATACCACTTGTTTTTGATATTGGTACATGAAATGCAGTTAGTTACTAAGGGTGTGCCATCTAAAGAACCTCACGATTCGATTACGATTTAGGGTACTAATATTCGATTAATAACCAAGATGGCGCCACGGATGGTTACCCTGGCTTACTGGTGCGCTCTGTTTTTTCTGTGCTTTAAAAGTGTGTCTGGGAGCTCTTACACTCGCGAAGAGCTCCTAAACATTAGATTAACCACCCCCATGGATCTACTACCAAGAACGTGTTATTGCATGCCTTATTTTTATTTTATTTTTTATTTATTCTATTCTATTGTTTGCTATTGCACCTTTTTTAAGCACCTGTAAGCCAAAGCAAATTCCTAGTTGTGAATTCTGTTCATCAACAATGGCAATAAACATTCTGATTCTGATTAATAAACAATTATTCAGGATTGTTTTGTGGCTATTTCATACTTTAAAACAAGGTACATGTGTCAGTATCCATTAACTCATTCAGTGCCAGCCATTTTCAGATTTTCTACCCCCCTCAGTGCCAGTCGTTTTTGATCATTTTGACTGATTTTAAAGACCCACAGAATATTTTCTACTATGACTAACTGAAATCTGACACCAGATTCTGAAAGATTGAAGCCTCTACTGTCATCAAAAAACAATTTGTTTCTGGCTAGTTTCGTTCTTCTGTAATCAGCCGTTGAATAGAGCAAGTTTTACACAAATCTTCAGTTTCAGAGCAAAAAGCTGAGAAAACAGCCTTTTTCTAAAAAAAAAAAAAAAAAACCTGTCAGTGACTAAAGCTATTTTTTTGCTTTAGTGACAACTCTAACATCTGAACATTGTTTCCTTATATAAAACAAAATGTATTTTGGCGTTCCTCCAAGTTTTTCTCCCGTCAGTCTGCACACACGCAACTTCCTCTTCCTCCCGGACATACAGAGTGTCACTGCGTTCCCTGTTTTTTTAATCGTTTGATCTCACCATCGCCACATTATCCATGAGTTCTACACATGCTCTGGTCGAGTGTGCGCTGCTGGGAACGTCAACTCTCGTACGTAGCGCCATTTTCTGTTTCGTAAACGCCTTTCCTCCTCTCCCTCTTAGCTCTGCTGAGCACGGATGATCTCTCATCCAAAGGTGCGCTGCTACCTCCTACGTGTCACCTATTATTTTGCTATCTGGCTCACAGGCTGGGGGTATTTTTTAATTTCTATTTTTTTTTCTTTTTTTTTCTTTTTTTTTTTTTTTTTTGGAAGTCAAACAATACAAGTAGAAACACTAAATATATATATACAGTATATAAAACAAAAGGAGTGTGTGTGCACCAGAGCTGAGGAGGAGATGAATAAGAATTTTTTTTTTTTTGTACACCTTGAAATTATTGTTGTTGTCACTGAGAGTTGACACTTACTTCTGGAACAAAGTGGCAGCTGGCCTAAGCTTTTATTTTGGCAATTTTATTTATGCAAGTTATTTCTTGTACAGTAAGTTTTTATTTGTTTAGCATGAAGAAATGTTACCTTGTGTTTTAAGTTTACCTTTGTGTGATTCCATCATTGGAATCAATTTATTTAAAATGTACTTATACAAACTGTATTGTTTTGATGCCATAATTTGCTTTAGCACACTGTGCATTGTATCAATTTTTGAATCGAGAATCGGTTAAAACGAGAATCAATTTTGAATCGAATCGTGACCCTAAGAATCGAAATCAAATCGTGAGACACCCAAAGATTCACATCCCAAGTGACATGCAAAAGTTGAATCGTATCAGATTTATGGCAATGTACACCCCTCGTGTGGACTATTCTGTTTGTGGCCAAAAGTGTGTGAAAGTTTTTAACATGATATAGCGACTTCAGGCAATCAGGCCAATGAGACATAGCACCACCAACAATGCCAATATGTGTGATACACCAGTGTAAAGCTAGTCGCTATTTGAATATCTTTAAGTATCAAACAAGCTTTATGGCCACGGTGGAGGGTAAATTGGGTCATATAATTCACTGTTGACTGGCACATCAAGCTGAAGCAGTTTGAGAGGAAACAGGGCAAGGGGGTCTGTTTGCCTTCGACTGTTGACTGAAGTGGAAACATGCAATGTGGTTTTTGTTTGGTCCACGCTCACGTTTTCACACAGAAACTAACAGAATCTGACCCAGTTATCTGAGGACACGGGGTTTTATAGCCATAGAGGACGGAAAATAAAAAGGCTTTTTATTGAGCCTGTTCCTGGCAGTAATCCTATATGTTGTTACCTGAAGTGACGTATTTAGGATTATTGGAGCTCAGACATTTGGGTTTTCAGCAAAACATAGAAATTCAAAGTTTAACAGCCTAAAAGCCCTGAGGAGGACTGTGAGGACATATTTGTAGCCATTGGGTATTAAATCCTTATCTGAGACTTTTTCTAATTCATCACCAAACCGTACATACAAGCGGACTGTTTTGTTGTTTTGGGCCTAAGTTTTTTAGTCTGATGTTAACAGGTTACATCGCTTTCATGTTTTCTTGTTGTTTTTTTATTTTTAAAATAAAAATGTTAGTCCAAGTTATTCCACTATCACACTGAGACTGGGATTAGACTTTGGAAGCTAATGCCAATGTCTTAATCAGCCAATTATTCTAATTTTCTCTCACAAATATTCTTGTTTGGCAGCTTTCCACATTATTAAACTCACAAAGGTCCACTGATCACCTTGTTCAGAAACAAACAAAACAATTCTAACAACAATGCTTGTGGTAATGCAAATAAGTTTGTGTAAAAATGACAAAAACTTAGAAAGTTACCACTACATTGATGTACCGAGCCCTATTTCTTTTTAATTATGTCATCTAACATAAAATCTCAGTCTCCTATGAACAGATAAAGACTACTAACTATACTAACTAACTAGTGATGAACAAGCTAACAATGGAGCGTTGTTTAACAGATGAGTAATCACATTAACAGACACACACATACATGCTCTGGCCCTGGCAAGCTTTTGTGTGTTTCTCGCCCGCATGTATTTACTAAGGATGTCCCGATACAACTTTCTCACTTTCGATGTGATACCGATATTGCAGCCTTGGGTATTGGTCGATATCGACCCGATAAGATATCAACACGAATCATACCTACTTTTATTATTTATTTTGTAGTGTGGAATGTTAGAAAAGGCTTGATCCAGTGATGTTACTCAAACAGAGAACAATAGTCAACGACTCAAGTTCACTTCAGTTATTTTTTGATTGAGGGTGGGGACAAAAACAACAAAAACTTATCGGAGCGCTTATATTGAAGATTTCAGATGCAGTCTGATAAAATCCGATATTGGTTTTCTGGCTGATATCGGACCGATATCAATATTGGATTGGGACAACCCTAATATATATTGAAGATTTTAGATGTAGTTCGTTAAAATCCAATATTCGTTTTCTGGCTGATATCAGACCGATATCTGATATCAATATTGGATTGGGACACCCCTAATATATATTGAAGATTTTAGATGTAGTTCGTTAAAATCCAATATTCGTTTTCTGGCTGATATCAGACCGATATCCGATATCAATATTGGATTGGGACACCCCTAATATATATTGAAGATTTTAGATGCAGTTTGTTAAAATCCAATATTCGTTTTCTGCCTGATATCGGATCGATATCCGATACCAATATTGGATCAGGACACCCTAATATATATCTGAGATATTAGATGCAGTCCGATATCAATTATTGTGCAGATTCTGACGAAATGTGACGTACTTTACCTTCTGAAATGGAAAAAGCTGTATGACACAGACAAAACCCTCACTGATATGTTTTGGGACAATATTAGGACAATATTTTGAGATTCAAGATATAGAAAATAACATTATCGCGTATAGCAATCCTTTTTTATTTTCTTATTATTTTGTATTAAAACACTTTTTAGGAGTCATCACTGCTTTTGCTGCTTCTCAGAAACAGCATGAAAAGCTCAGTTAGATAGATTTCTGAGTGCGTCCTAAGCCAGCCCTTCCCCTAAACAAGCCACACTACAGAACTCACTCACACGTGCTGTCCCTTAACAATGACACACATTGTGCAGCTGTTTGTAAATAAATGTGCCTGTGTGGCATTTTTCATCAGCAAATCTAACCCAGAAGGGTTTTTTTGGTAAGACTTTACTTTAATTCAAAATATCGAAATTGATCCCATTAATTATCATTTTGAGAAGAAATATCGAGATATGAGTTTTGTGTTATATCGCCTAGCCCTAGATAATATCACACCTTTATACTCTATTTTTTCACAACTAATTAATATCTAGCGGTAGCAAGTGTAGCAAACGGCTAGATGTAAAATCTACATTTTTGTTATGTATAAATAAGAAATTAAATGCAATAGTTACATCCATTGACCATATTAAACATGTTTGGCACAATTTCTGGAAGTTTAATAGCCAGTAATGACATTTAAATAAGAATGTAATGATTCACTCAACTCCCGATGCGATTCGATTCAAGATACTGGCTTCACGATACGATTCTCTGACGATTTATTTTACAAAATGGGACTGTAGACAAATGATGAGTGAAAAATATTTCTTTATTTTTTGGGGGGGGGGAAAAACTAGATAATACTGTACTATTTTTCTTTTATTTTTCATTGTCAAAAGAATCCCTTGATAAACTATTCAAAACAATGCAATTTAACTAAAAATAAATCTTGAATGAAATAAATAAAGGAATAATTAAAATGAAGAAGAAGCCTATTAATTTAAATTCAGGTTCTATAGTAAACAGTGCAAAACTGAATAATAGTTCTATTTCTTTTTAAAAGTGCAACTGAAAATGTATTTTGTGCCTTAACAATTGGACTTTAAAAAAAAAAAAACAGTCATTGCACTGTATTTAGGTCAGATATTTGTTTGGACCAGCATTGGGCGCTGGTAACCCAGTGGTCGGTTGGCATGCAGATATTCTTGCAGTGAAGAAGAGATGCTATGCGTTAGCAGACAGAACTAATAGAAAAACGGATATTCACATATTAATGCAGATATTTTTTCGGTGCTAAAGGGGTAAGGAATAATTTATGAACATGTTGCAGAGTAGAAGGCGGCCAGAAAGAAAGTAGTAGCAGATTCCGCCCGCCGCCAACACTTTAACAAAAGCGATTCAGTTTTCACAGTATTGATGTGAATACCTATGAATCGATTTTTAACTGCCTTACGATTAATCGTTACATCCCTACATCTAAATATCAAAAGCTGACGAAATGATGCTGAAACAAAACAGAAATGTATAAACTATTGCTGAGGTAATAACGTGATAAAAGGTAAACTCTGAAACAGAATTGGGGGAAATGTGAAATGGAAAATCAGAGGTGCTACTCTGATTTTGCAAGGCTTTGCATTGAACCTATTTGTAAGGGACCCTTTTTAATGTATTTATTTCGAGCTAGGCAACAAAAAAAACATGGAAATACATTCTGTGCAAATCAAGTCTGTATCTGGCTTAATTTTACTTGTAATACAACTTGTGTTTACATTGCAATATAAAAAGGGTATGCTAAACAACTTTATGATTCATAAACTAGTATTTTTAATTTATAATTAATTAGCCATTCAATGTCATGTAATCAAACACTGACAGGCTAAAGGTTTTTGGCAGCAGTATTTTGCCCTACTACAGTACTTGTCTGCAGCTTATTGATTCCTAGTGTAGTTGCTCTTTTCGAGGGCTGAACAATTTTGGAAAATAATCTAATTGCGATTTTTTTTCCTCAATATTGCGATTTAATACGTGATTATTGTTTCAAGGGCCTTTTGTCATGTGTTTTTTAATGAACACAAGCAATGAATCAATCTGTTTTATAATAAACCATTTCAGAATAATTTAAACTTTAAAAATATAAATTTTAAGGCACAGATTACAACAATAAAGCAAACAAATCTGTGGCTTTACCTCTTCAACATATCTAACTAACTTCACGTTTAATGAAACATGTACTTAACAGGACAGTCTATAAATCAGTAAAATAAACAGATAAATAAATAAAGCTTACTAATATCCAGTCACATACTAAAGTGCAGGAAAAGTAAGGAGAACTAATATCTGCTTTAACCAATTGGACGTTATTTAGGTAAATCAAACTCCCAACGAACTTAAAATAAATTATTACTAACAAAAACAATTAGAAATTAGAAAATTGCATTTTATGATATCGCAATAATATCACAAATCCAGTTTATTACGCGCTGTGTGAATAAGATGTGACCTGTGCACCTGTCCTTTTTTCATACTGTAGACTCCGTAGCTGGTGGGCGTAGGCGCACCATGGCCCAGACCCTCCAGATGGCGATCCCGAACTTTGGCAACAATGTTTTAGAGTGTCTGAATGAGCAGCGACTGCAGGGGCTCTACTGTGACGTGTCTGTGGTGGTCAAAGGTCATGCATTCAAGGTATTCATCTGATCATCTTATGTTTTATTCAAACTGGCAACAATGGGCACAATCCATGAAACTGTGTAAACTCTATATCAAATTGTTACCTTTTTTTTTTTTTAATGTAAAGGGTTTTACCTATTTGTGTCTTGCCTCAGGCTCATCGTGCTGTCCTGGCTGCAAGCAGCTCTTATTTCCGGGATCTTTTTAGCAGCAGCAGCAATAATGGAGGGGGTAACAGCAGTGAGACAAGCCCAACCATAGTGGAGCTCCCCCCGGCTGTGCAGCCTCAGAGCTTCCAGCAGATCTTGGCGTTCTGCTACACAGGTCGTCTCAGCATGACTGTGGGCGACCAGTTCCTCCTCATGTACACGGCTGGTTTCCTGCAAATTCAGCAAATCATGGAAAAAGGCACGGAATTCTTTCTCAAGGTAAAGTTGAAAAAGAATAATATCAAAATAGTGATAATATGAAAATAAACTGCATGAGTTGGGAAAAAAAGGAATTATTAAATTTATTTACCAAAAAGTTTAAGGCAGGATTCAGTGAAGAACCGCCAAGCTCGGAAAAGCATTAACTGTGCACACCTCTACGGTGTACACTTTAGGACATCCTCAGGTATCAGGAAAACCTCTGTTATTTGTCAGACCAAACGGACTTATGACTCAGCAAAACCTTCATCGAATTTAACACGGCGTCACTTATCAAAACAAGCGTGGTCAAATAGCAAGGCATCAGGCTTCAAAATAAAAGTAATCAGACTCATCGGCCTCAGGCCTTAAAATATGACATGGCATTTTATTTTGAAGGAACCGAAAGTTTACATGATTACGGATGGGAATTGATAAAAATTTAGCAATTGTGATTCCATTAGTGATACTGCTTTTCGATTTGATTCCTCATCGAATCTCATTGGGTGACAGAATTAAATAATACAAATTGATTTGTTTGCTTTAACTCTTTATTATATTATTTTTGTCTCTTTAATTTCCTGCAGGGATATCAGCTCTCTTTTAATCCACCAGGTATAGATTGTTTTCACTGGATGATAATATATACAAAAGCACTATATGAAATTGATGAATTATTATTATTATTACAACATGACACATTTTGGCTACAAACATTTGAGAATATTTACAGTGCTCCTTTTGAACGTGAACAACTTGATCCAAATCTAATTCAGACATAAAACAAATAATTCTTCTGTAAAAAAGAACATATTAATCAAAAGTACAGCTGCACTTATTGTTATGTATTTAAAAAGTAAAGCTTTAGTTTAGCTTTTTATACAATTCTATAAATGGACCTTCAGAGACGCTGTCCCCGTTGTTACATGTGACGCCGTGTGTGTGTGTGAATGTGTGAAAGAGCAAACTAAAGACAACGATCAGTAGCAGTCCATCTCCCGTGTTTGATTACTTGAGGACATAAACTGGCAACGTGGTGTGTGTTTTTATGGAAGTTTGTTGTTTTCTGAAGAAAAGTCCGTGCAAGAAGCAACTTTTGCATGGGTGTGCATAACCCAGAAGTGACTAGCGTAGCAACAGGGATGCTACAAACACAGCACGGAGGACAGTGCTGCTGCGGGTGGAGGACGTGGATTCTCCGCGGTGGACAGCAAACAACTATATGGTGAAGGAGCTTCACTTGGTGCTAGCATAAACACAATATACAGGACCTGGAGGAGTTTATCGGTACTTATCTGCGACGTAAGAGGAACCGATAAGTGGAAATGACAGACAGGCAAACAAACAATTCCTAGGAATTGTATTACTGGGAACCGGTTCTCAGAAAGAACCGGTTTTTGATTCCCATCCCTACACATGATGAAGTAAGTTGAAATGCCGTTCTTTCCTTTTATTTTTTAAAAGTGAAGATATATCAACCTATTGTTTGATTAATGAATACCTAGTTAAATTAAACATTGATACATCTTAACCTTTACAAATAATTAAATAAAATAACAACTTACTGCCGTGTCAGAAGCAGCACATATCGATGATGTCATGTGTATTTTCGTGTGTGTATGGTGAAAGCTGTATTTTAGAACGGCTTTTTTTTTTTGTGAGGCCATTAGATTTTACAGCGATTTTGTGAGTCATGAGTCCGTTTGGGCTGACAAATGACAGAGGTTTTCCTGATACCTGACATCTCACTCTGATACCTGAGGATGGCCTAAACTATACACCATATACCTCAATAAAGTCCTTTTTATTATGATTTAAGAAATCCAAACTATTTGCCTTTAATGGGAAAACTTTATGAAACATGTTTTAGCAATTGTTATACAACAGTTAGTTCTGACCACGTAATTTGATTCCATATAGGCGATATTGCTATTTTCTGCATCGCCAAAATAGAAAATTCGATATATCTCAATATATTGCCCAGCTCTACTCAAAGAGTAACTAAACCCCTGCTTTCTCCTGACCTGCCACTTAGAGGGAAATTCAAAAAATGCCTTGATTATGGGCGGGGCTCCTGGAGCAGTTAAGACACTCCCAGTCTATACTATAAAATGTTCAATGAACAATCTATGCTATGCTAACTAGCTACTCATTATTCAATTTATCTCTATATTCACTCTTCTCTCAATCCAACCTACTCACCACAGATTGTAGAGCCCGTAGGTGCTAGTTTTTAATAAAAGGGGCGGTGCTAACAGTGCTTGTTTGTGACACAAGATGGTCCCAAAACATCACATGATCTTGTTCTCAGCCAATAGCAAAAATCAATTATAATAGCCTAGTTTCAACCCATAGAGGGCAGTCACTATGACATTCTACAACTAAATATGTTAAATTAAAATACTTTGACTAAAATGTTGAGAGTTGGACCAGGATCAATCAACAGCACTACATCATACCCAAATACATTTCTATTCACCAGAAAAAGGTGGTTTTGGGGTTCAGTTTCTCTTAAATGTATATATTGTGAACTAGCATCATACTAAATGTGACCTTTTGTTTCTAGGTTTCCTCCCCCAGTTGTGACTCCCAGGGCCTAAATGTAGAAGACGCTCCTCCCTCGGAGCCACAGAGCCCAGTAACTCAGACCAGTAACGGTGCAGCCCGACCAGGGTCCTGCGTTACACCCCTCCCTCTGGTAGCACGGGTGAAGACGGAGCAGCCGACCAGCCAACCAGAGGCAGCCACTCCTTACTCTGTAGTGTGCACTCCTGTAGCCAAACGACTATGGGAGGGGGGCAGCAGCAGAGATGGAGTCGTGGTTGGCGCAGGTGGAGGAGGAGGAGGAGGAGGAGCCCGAAAGGCGGCCCGTTATTCCCAGGAGGTTGCCCGGAGCAGTGCTATCCAGACCTCAGGAGCCCTGGGACTGGCTATGGGTATGGGGGCTACCGCTGCCACCCTGGCAGGGTTGGTCACCAGTGGTGGGATGACTGGGAATGCTAGCACCAATGGGAGTACAGCAACAGGGCTGGGGCTGTCAGAGGGAGCTAGTCCTGGGACGCTGAGTACCTACGCCAGCGACTCACCCATCAGCTACCACGATGACGAAGAGGAGGAGGAGGGGATGGACGAATGTGCCGAAGAACAGTACAGGCAGATCTGCAACATGTATACTATGTACAGTATGCTCAACATGGGTGCTACAGGTAATGGACTGGACTTTAGAGAAATTATAAAACATCATTTATAGCTGCAGGTTGAGTTTTAAATTTTACCAGTTGAAGATTTTAGTAAGACTTTACTTGAAGTTTTATACATAAGGCTGACATTACGCTGTCATTAGCAGTAATAAGGTGTCATGAAGGCCGTTGAAGGATCTAGTGGGGTTAGGGCAGAGGTGGGAAACTTTTATCACAGCGGGGCTTCAAAAAAGTGAATTTCTGATCTGAGAACCACATTATCAACACTCATGTCAGCATTTTAGAATAATGAGCAATCTGAGCATTAATACAGGAAAGAACAAGTTTGTGTTGTCATTGCGGGCCTATACTACAAAGCTAGATAGTTATATCCTGGATTTAGCTCTGTTAGCGGGCTGCACCTAACCAAACATTGTCAGTCAGACAGAAGCTGTCCTACGAATCCCAGAGGTGAAGATTACAACGTCAGACCAATCACAATCACGGAGAAACTGGAGAGCAACTTGCGTAACAATTGAGGAATAATACTTTAAAAATATGAAGAATTAAAATCCAAAAACAACACTGTTGCTGCAGGAAAAGCAGGAATAGATGAGTGTTGATGCTTAAATTAGTGAGAATAAACAGACACTCTAATCAGTTTCATTTTCACTTTTACCTTGTCTGTGGCTCTAATGCTGCATTCATACAGCTCAGACTACATCATAAGGTGGAATATATTTGTATTTTATATTATCTTGCAGCACTGTGGCTCTCAGCGTCTCCACAGAATACATTAATTAATTAATTAATTTATGGGTCTGAAAGCACCTGATGCACGCAGGTTTTATCAGCTGACTAATGAAGGTCAGTCCATCAGATAAAAACTTCTATGTAAATGAAAAGATTGCATCGATGTCTAAATATTTTCTTTCTGTCAGTGTCACATCAGATTCACACAGAGACGTGTTCACAGAAGGCTCCACCTCTTATTGGACAGGTTGTTTTTTGAGAGAACTGATTGGTCAGAAGGCTAGACTTTAGTACTCACTCAGATCTTATCCAGAAAAAAACCTGGTCTTGACCCGGTTAGTCGTTCAGAATAAGTTACCATGGTAATTTAGCCCCGTAAGACGTTAGCTAGCTTTGTAGGACAGCAAACACTGAATATAATGGAAGTTAGCGCGATAAGAAGGGATCTAGCTTCGTAGTACGGGCCCTTCATGTGTTTTTGGTGTAATTTATTGTTTTGTTGAGTTTTTTGTGGTTGTTTTGGGTAATTTTGCACTTGCTGTTCTTTTCTTGGGTGTTTTTACTGTCATTTTACGTGTTTTTGAAGTCATGTAGTGTATTTTCTTCTCATTTCCTTTGTTTTTGTTGTCATTTTTTGTGTATTGTTTTTTTGTGTCATTTTGTAATTTTATAAATTTTTTGTCATTTGGTGTTGGGTTTTTGTTGTTGTCGTATGTTGTCCAGTGTATATTTCTGTAATTTTGTATATGTTAACTTATTTTGCGCATTTACTTCAGGGGCCGCCAGTTGCCCATGTCTGGGTTAGGGTAACAAAGGACACTTTATTGACAGAACTTCATTATATCTTTTCATGCTAATGGCAGGTGTCATGTCATTATGACAGCGTAATGTCGGCTTTTATGTATAAAACTTCAGGTAAAGTGTTACCAATGTTTCTTGACTCTGAGCTGTACAGAACCTTCTTTCTGATTCAGATTGTCGTGTCACTCCAGCTGCTGGCGAGCGTGTCGAGGCTCTTCCAGATCACACCGAGACCCGAGGTCGGATGCGAGGACGAGATCTCACGTGTCTGCCCGCAGAGCTCATCGCTCAGATAGGCAATCGCTGTCATCCTAAACTGTACGAAGAAGGAGATCCAGCTGAGAAACTTGAGTTAGTCTCTGGTAGGTAATGTATGCTTGTGTATGTAATATATACGCAGTTGTTTTGTTTATTAATTGATTTAAAAAGAAACAAGAGAAAAAAATCAAATAAAACTAATTCCTTGGTCATTGAATTTATTTGATAGAATTAAATTATGGTGTAATTTTCAATATATAATAACTTTATTTTAGTTTACAGTTGTTAATATTGTTCAGAGGTGAAATAGGCCTCAAACATGTTGAAGATGTATTTAATCAAAAATTGTATAAAGTGGTTTTGTTTCACCCATAATTATTTAATGAATTCATTGCTCATTTAACGTATTTGATATTAAAAAAAATATTTGCGTAATTTTTACACTCGATCGTAACAAGTTAAGATTTTTACAAAATAACCCTATTTATTTTAGTTGTTAATATTGTTAAGAGGAAAAATGGGCCTCAAACAGGCTAAAGATATATTTAATCAAAAGACAAATGGCAAAACATATATTAAATCATGAAAAATTATATAATGAATAAAACTAATTAATTGCTAATTTAGCTTAATTAATAAAATAAAGTCTATGGGTGATTTTTGACTCACTTGATCATAACAAGTTACTGCTTTATTAACTCCATTAATATTGATCACAGGTAAAATAGGTCTTTCTATGGGTATAATAGGTCAAAGACTAATACAGTATTGTAATATTTACGAGGGTGCCATGTGTGTTTTTTGCCTTCCAACAATTATCCATACATTAATAACCTTGGCAATTCCTCAAAACCACATATTGAGTCGTATAATAAAGGTAACTTGAAGCTTTGGATGCCATCAGATCAAAGCAACACACTTTCCACAACATAAATTTCCTCAGGTGACAAAGTTTGGCACTGACATGTAGGGCTGAAATTGTAAATGCACATGTGACTGCGTGTGATGATATCTTTAAAATGATTGATGGGAACACACTGAATACGTTTAAAGACAGGAAAACAAACTTTAAATGATGAATATGGTGGGAGAGATTGGAATATGAATGTATTAAGGACAGTGGTGGCTCCTGACAAATTTATCGGAGGGGGGGCAACTGTTCTGATGATGACTAAGGTGACCCGTTATATGAGAAAATGAATAGGCAGCAAAACAATTGCCACATCTTGTTATTTTCTGGTCAACTTTACCTTCAAGTATCTTTGAACATGGACGGATATGCTTGCTTTACCAAAAGGGACTACATATAAGTCAAAATCATTAAAAGTATGTATTTAGAGTTTTTTAAAGTAATTGTTTTAATAACAAATAGTTTATATAAATTATAATAAAGTGGTAGTGCATTCAGATTGCTCAACATTGCACAAACAATTCTGTGTTTGCAGAAACAAAGTAAATACAGTATATGTACAGATTGCCATATCGGTAACAACATTTTAAAGATTTTATGCTGCTTAACTATCTTTAAGTGCAAATGAAAGTTTACGCATTCGACAGTGAACTATAAATACAAATATACGGTAATATCTAGCCAATTGTGCATGCGTGTGTGTGAAATCAATGTAAGAGACGCGACTTGAAGCAAACTTCTGTCAACCCGACTTGTGTGATTCCCTAACTAGGTCCTGCATGACATTGTTGCTCATAGTTGAAAAATTTGAACTTTTCAATCCACAACTCCCACATCCTTCACTGTCTGTGGAGCCGAGGCAGTAGCCCCTCCCTCCGCTACAGTGAGACGGTGTCACTACGTTACTTGATGAGGCGGGCTAGGATGTAGTGATAGGCCGATACATCGGCAGGCCGATTTTTGCGTTTTTCACGCATATCGGCATTAGCCGATATGCGTTCGTTGATCTGCATTATTTCTACCTCACCTTTTGTTAATTTCAATAAATGTTCCTTTTCTTAAAATTGAGACTTGCACCATTTGTTATAATCATTGTGTATTTTTATGATGTAAATTGAGGGAGCAAATGTAATATCAGCTCAAGAAAATTGGCAGTCCGTATCGGTCATCGGCTAAGGCTAATGGGGAAAAAAAAAATCAGTATCGGCATCAGCCCTGAAAAATTCATATCGGTCTATCCCTACTAGGATGTGTCGGTTCTCGCTCACCTCATTGTTTTGACAACGAACCGCTAGCCTGTAGCTCTCATCCAGCTGTGGTATGGTGTCTGCCTTGCTCCCATCAGGGTGAAACGGTATGTAGGTGTAGCAGAATAATGTGTTAGCTGCTTCGCAGCCTGCTAACCAGGTTTTTCGCTCATAGGTACGCGTTAGGTTTGACGAAATCACGTTAGTGCGAGCCTTCCCAGAAACCATAAGAAATGCATTGTATTGACTGAAATTAGAAAAAAAAATGATTTTACATGAGTCTATAAGAGCAATCTGGACATTTTTCAATTGACTGAGGTCACCCAAAAGGGGCGGTACTTCATGGAGCACAGCTAGGGTTGCCAACTCCCTACAAAAAAAATAAGGAACACCCCTGCCCAACAGCAAGGACCCCCCCCCCCGGCACAACTCCCACCCAAATCCACCATGTAACCCCCCCCCCCCTCCTTCCATGGAATACACAGAAATAAATTGTTGTTACAACATTTATCTATTTATTGCACTGGAAAAAATATAATTTCTGTAACAGAAATTATTCTGAATAGTTCTAAAAGCTTGTAAAATGTGCAAACTAGCAACAAAACAAAAAAAACAGAAACAAAAAGTTTTTCCTTTAAATAATGAATTGTCCTCGTGTTCTAAAAACAGTGGGATATGAAGACTGAATGTGCAAAATGCAAAAAAGGTTTCTCTTAAGAAAAAATAGTCCTCTTTAACTTAAAACAGTGTGCAATACAGGACTGTTAATGTACAAAATGGTAAAGACAATTTCAAAGAACCATTGCACTGTGCCAAAAAAAACCTTTTTACCTGAAATGCCTGGAATGTTCATTTGTATTGAAACAGAAATGTGAATGACCTTGGGATCCTAAGAGCTCAGTGGTACATAACCTACTTTTTCCACTGGTATTTCTTTTGACTTCTTGCTGCAGCAAGGAGCTGTTTGTCTTTCAGTGCTGCAGAGTAAAACTCTGAGCAAGACATGTCATAATTGAGGCTGACAATAAGCTCACTCCTAATAAGTTCAATGGAACATTTGTTCCGCACATCTGTCCATTTGCTTTTCATGAAGGAGAAAATCCTTTCTACAAACCCAGTGGAAGATGGGATGCTGAGGACAAAGGATACAACAGCCTGAATGTTGGGGAGATCAGTTGCCTGAAGAACTTGCATCCACCTCTCTGCTGTTCCCTTGCGTTGCCACTGTTCCTTTTCTTGGGCCACTGTGGTGAGGTGTGCAAGAAGGTTATTTGTGGTCATGCATTCTTCATAGAGGCTGTCCATGGAGATGTTAAGTCTTTCAGAGGAGAAGAAAGGTTGTGTTAGTCATAAATGGTACACAGGCCATAAGGTGGTCAATACAGAAATAAAACACATTTCAGAACTTTATACAGTATTTTGCAGTTTATTTAACTAAATTAATTATATGTGTAGAAAGTTGTGTGTGTATATACATGTATTTATTTGAATATTTCTATGAGTTGTATGGACTTTCATAATCATCAACAATAGTAAAACATGGTTTACATTTGCATTTTGTATCTAACTTACCTATTAACCATGTGAAGCCGCTCAGTGATCTTCTCCATCTCATCAAAAGATATCTTCCCAGACTCTAAAGAGAGGGGCTGCAGGTGAAAAAGCCAGTTTTCCTCTGAAAAGTCAAACCACTTCTGGATGTAACTAATGGCAGTGTTTAAGAAGGCAGTAAACTCCTGCTTGGCAACATCAGCTTCAGATGGTGAGAGATGCTGGAGCCTCTGTCGTGTGAGATAACCGTAGAAACCATCATCTCTTCTCTGAATTAGTCTCCTCAGAAAGGATTCCATGATGCAATAAAGGTCAACAGACGAAGTTACGTTTGTCTCCAGCTTCTTCACCACCTCCTCAAACAAGGACATGATATTACTGCAAAAGAGAAGGTACACTTCTACAATGTCTGCCTCCTCCTCTGGTCCAGGAGCGTCTTTTCTCAACCTCAGCAATGTTTGAAGACGCTTTGGACATTCCTCACCAATGCTAATCAGATATGATTTTAGTGGCATCCAATTTTGGAGCAGGCGGGTGATTGCAGGGTTCAGTGACAGCCATCTGGTCACTACATGGCGCAGGATTTCGTGGAATTCAGTATCACAAAACTCACAGAACTCCTTCAGAGACTCTCTCCTTTTGGCAGAGATGGAGAAGAAGCCATAAACTTTGAGGACAATATTTTCAATATCCACTGAAAGCTGGTCCAGAGCTTTTCTCACTGTGTTATGAATGATATGTGCATGACAGTTGCCACGAAGTATCTCACAGTTGATCTCTTTCAATTTTGTGAAGACAGAATTGTGGACACCATAATTGACATTTGCATTATCAGCACTGAATGCAGACACATGATCAAGGAATAAACCTGTGTTGTCAAGGGAGCTTTGGATTGATCTGACTATTCCCTCTGCAGACTCATCTGGATTTTCTACAAAATCTATTACTTTGTTGACTATCCCATTCTCTGGTGTGAAAAACTGTACAGCCAAGGGAAACATCTTGCGATTGCCTTTGTTTGAGGCATCTGTATGAAGAGAGAATGGTAGTGGATTACCATCTCTTTTTAACTGTTTGATAACAGCTTCTATCGCCTTTGGAGACAGGACATCTTTCACAATTGCCTCAGCTTTTGTCCTCCCACAGGACATCTTCTTGGCAATGTTGGAGTCACTCAGCATTCGGGTGATCAACTTGAGTGCACAGTCGGCTGAGTTATAACTTAAACCATGTTTGACTGTGTGGTACACATGAGCTACCTCTGCAGCAGTCACCTATCAAGAAGGAAAAAAATAAATTATCTTATTAGCCTATAGTCGACGTGTATTACTAAACCCAGGTTAACAAACAGAAGCATATTATATCTACAGAATAACTAATATTCAATAACTCTGTTACAATAATCAATAACTCTGTTACATCAAGGGTTACCAACATGCAATTAATATATATCTGTCTGCACATGAAAATATGCATATGCATATGAAAATATCTATGAAAAGTTTGAACTTATTAGAAATGTATAAGGTCTTTGTGCTCATCAATTAGCCTATCTATGTATTTGTAGTTATTTTTGGAAATACATTTTATGCATTAATCCACCAATTGCAATTATATTCAATAAATCAATCATATTTTATTTATAAAGTATTATAAAATATTAATGATAGCCTACTGTAGACTATCATTAAAGCCTATTGTAATATCGCTGGCAATAACATGCTGAGTCTGACATTTATTCATTGCACGTTTCTATAACCAGAAGTACTTACCACATCTGCCTCTGGAGTTGCCTGATGGACAACAAATCGGTCAAGGCTTCCCCTTGTTTTGTTGGCCCGTTGTCTTTCGACATGTCCAGTACCACTTGCATGCTGTTTCACGTCATGAATGCCACCATGGGCAATTGAAAATACGCGCCGACATATTATGCAGTTTGCTTTATATTCATTGTCATGCACTTTCCCCAGCCATGCGTGATCCTTTTCCCATTCAACTCGATATTTTTGTAAACGTCTTTGTTTCTTCCTGGGAGGTGTAGCACTGTCAGTGCTTGTAGAAGCAGTACTGGTTGGCAAATCTTGTATATTCTCCGAGCCGGTGTCGTCCATGCTGCTTTGTTTTTCTCTGTTTCGCCGACACATCTTCCTTACAAGCAAGTGAGCCTATCTTGACCAATGAGCTGAGTGGGAATGTAAGTGCCCGTATCTCATTGGTGACAACAAAACACAAGAGTAGGAAATTGGCATACCGTGCAGTTTCAAAATAAAACGTCCTCTCTCGTTCATTGATTAATGTTTGCTCATTTTGGCTCTGACAGAAATACGGAACAAATGGCGTTCCTTCTTACTTTAATACGGAACGCATCCATTTTTTTCTAAATACGGAACGATTCCGTTTTTTACGGAACGGTTGGCAACCCTAAGCACAGCCCTGAGCTGATTGGAGAATGACATAGAGAGCAGCTCACAGTGTCTCGAACTGTCACAGCCCTGTAACACTGTGGGAGAATATGATAGAAAAAAATCACTCCTTTTTCCCCCTTGGTGTGTCGTCGCCTGATTGAACAAACCGCCCATGAGTAAGGATGCAACGATGGGCTGGCCAAAAAGAGAGCAAAGGATCGAAATTTGTAATTTATGTAATGCGGAAATAAGTCATGGTGGGTCTGCAAACAAAACACTATCTCATCCGTCACCACACCGCTGAGTATGCAGCAATTGAAGCTAGCAATCAAGCTAATGCTAAGAGCCAGTCAATGAAAAGAGCAAAGCTACTACGAGGAAAAGGATGGAGTTCATGGCATTGCAGTTAAAACAACAAGTTTGTATTATTTTAAAGGCTTTTTAAAGATAAGTGATCGGCCAGAAAATTGCAGTGCTCCCCTAAAACATAGTAGTTTTTGCAAAAAAAGAAAACACAAACTTCCTGACAATAACACTGCTGTTTTGTTGTTTACACGTGTGCTCTTCTGTTTAGGTACTTCAGTGTATATATCACGAGCCCAGCTAATGAACTGTCATGTGAGCGCTGGGACCCGACACAAGGTGCTGCTGAGGCGACTGCTGGCTGCTTTCTTTGACAGGTTTGCTCCTTTTCTCCCTCTGCTAACTTCTACTGGTGTAACTTTCTGTTTTTACCAATTCATGCTGCTTAGTTACCATAGGCTGTTTATAACCTGCTGAAGTTTCAAGTCGACTCTATTTCCTTTGATGTATCAGGAATACTCTGGCGAATAGCTGTGGAACAGGCATCCGTTCATCCACCAATGACCCCAGCCGCAAACCACTGGACAACCGGGTGCTGCATGCAGTCAAATGTAGGCATTATGTGCATTTTTTCTTGCATGTGCCGTTATTTTAATTGTTATTCAGACCCAGCCAGTGGGTCTGGAAGCAAATTTAGGACAAATAAAATCCCCAAAATGATAGAATAATCCATAGTAAATTACAGCATCTATACTCTTTGGAAACGGTCAAAGATCTGTATTAAATAGAGGCTGGATTGCAAGTTTGTTCAAACTATTTATTTCATTTTTAATAAAATTGTAATAACCTTAGATTTGGATTAAAACCACTTGAATAAGAAACCCCTTCTAAAACTTACTTCATTTCATAAATGTAAAATTGTTTTTGTTTTTTAAAGGGCTTAAATTACTACAAAAGACGTCCCAAAGCACTTTACTATTTCCACCACATTCACTTATTTACAATAACATTCACACACCAATGGGACGGAGCTTTCAGTAAAGAGTAGGAGACAATGAGAAAATCGTATTTCATATGATAGCAGGGCTTTAAACTTTTGCCTATTTTATTTAACTTTTCTTTTGCATAGCATCTTAAAATTATAATGGACTTATGGCCCTCATTCATCAACCTCATTCATGTGAATTCATGATTCTTTGATTTATGATTATTAAAACAACTTGCATTGCATTAAAGAACAAAACTAGTACATTGCTTGTCGGAAGCATGTATTCATATAGTGAGAGCTTAAGTAGAGTTGTCAATTATGGCCAAATGAGTGTGTTTGAAGGTTGGATGTACATACTCTGTACTCTGCAGTGTTATAAAGGGGTATATTTGTAGGTGCAAAGTAAAATAGCGTGTGCAATTTCCCTGGTATAATTCTATGGAACATGCTCATGATAAATGGAAAATTAAAGTTTGCACCAATGTTCGCTGGACTTGAGCAAATGGATAATAAATGTCATCCCCATCCTTCGGCAAGGAAAAACTCAAAAAACCCAGTGGGAAAATTAATTACACATGTACATCCAAGGTGCGCATTAGGTTATAAACATGTGATGATAATATCAGCCTTTATAAAGCCGTGTTCACGGAGAAATGTGCATGTTTCGCTGTTCGCTTTGGCAGCCGCTGCCATTGCCTGCCAATAACTTCCGGGAACTATTGAGTCTATTTCATACTTCCGTTGTCACAACTCTCTCTCTAAAGAGCTCTGTGTGTGTGCGGCATGTACATTTAAGGTGCGCATTAGGTTATAAACACGTGGTGAAAATATCAGCGTTTATTATGCTGTGTTCATGGAGAAATGTGCATGTTTACACAGACTTTGCTGGTATGTGTTCACTGTACAGAGCCAGAGATGCCCCTCCCCCCTCTTATGTAAACCCGCGTTCAAAATAACATGAAAATAGACGTTTTGCAACACCAAGTAAGTCCAAAATGATGGATGCACACACTCGGGCTATGTGCAAGCTGTTAAAAAAGGTTCAGGTCGAACAGACACTGCATCAGGGAGATCAGCACGCACACGCATGCAGAATTTTATAGATAGATAAAATGAATTTAAAAAAGCCCACGCTATGACTGATACCACTTTTTTGGTTTTCCTTTCATGGAATACAGATAATAAACTCTGCTACCGAGCAGGAGTGCATAGGTTCAACCAGTGCACACACACACACGGAACGCAATGCTGCTATGCTTATTTAAACTTTTACAAATGTGCTGCAGTAATGAGTAATGTGATTAATTATAGGTGAAATTGGCTGAATGCATAATAAACACAGACAAGGGACAACATTTTGGACTGAGGTCAATATAAACGTCATATCCATGCGTCTCCAGGATCTCTGTTGTGTAGTTTTTCTCAGCGCACACAGGGGGGCAGACGTCACCTGCTTAGTAGCTGATCCTCTTCCACGGCGCGTTTAAATGAGCTTCTTTAAGTCTAGTTTTCACACGTTCAAAAAACTTCAGTGGGCGGGGCCTCTGAAACAGGAGGGCATAATATTTTTATAATTCAGCCGCCACAAGGTTGATAACTAGGGGCCATTGTGTCATTCTTCATTTAATATAAGCTTTTTGTGTCTTTTATTTTGAGACAAATGTTCATTAATCAGTTGCACTTACATGTGGCTTTCCTTCACTCCTCCAGTTTATTGCCAGAATTTTGCAACAAGCTTCAAGGAGAGCGAGATGAACGCTATCGCTGCCGACATGTGCACCAACGCACGGCGCGTTGTACGCAAGAGCTGGATACCCAAGTTGAAGCTGCTGATGGCCGAGAGCGACGCTTACACCGCTTTTCTCCCCGAAGGCGTCAAAACAGAGGAAGACACTCTGGGGGCCGACCAGTCCTTCGACGCCACCTCTCTGGAAGCTGCCGGTAGTGGCGGCTTGGAGTCGGGCGGCTCTTCAGGTGAATCGTTACCGAGCGTGGGCGGAGACGGAGGACATCTGTTTTGAATCTTAATCTTAACGTCTTGTGGGGTTTGGATTGTGGCGGTGCACTCACACACACACACACACACACACATACACACACACACCAATATTGCCCAGATGTGCTTGCCTCCTCACTCTTTGGCTCACGCTGATCCCCTCAAATCTTGACTTCACTTTTAGGGTTAAAAGATGTCACCCTGATGTAACTAAAACGTGAAAACTGAAATTTCTGCTTTAAGGCGGAGTCGTTGATGTAAGAAGAAGGAGAATAGAAGATGGTCTTTAGGTTTCTCCTTACCACTCTCAGCCTTCTTCTGTATTTCTAAGGTGTATAAGTGCATCCACTGTTGTATATTGAATACATTCCCAGAGGTGCAGGTGTTTTTTGGAGGAATATCGGTGCAGAGTGATGGCTGGATGGAGACGAACAGGTTTGGGGTAAATGTTTATTAAGATAGTGAATGTAAGAAAAGTGTAAGAAACGTGTTTTTTGTTTCCTTATGCAAGTATGAAAACTCGTTCTCCGACTTCCAGAAAGGATCTTAATCAAAGTAACGCTACCTGATCTTTGTCCCTCTGCATCATCCATCACCAAACCTGCAAAGTATATTCACCCCACCTCACCTTTTCTAAGACCAGAAAAATCTAAACTGAGTTTCACTGTGCAGTTATCTTAAACACGTGTTTCTAGAGAAATCACCATGTGTTCCTATGTAACAGAAAGGTGATTCAAGAGGACAAGAAAAAGCTTTTTACCAAGTAGATTGTAGTGAAAAATGAAAAGGCAACGGGTAATCAAGGGTGGTCATATTTTTAGAAGACAAACTATATTTATATGTGTGCCTGTGCTGGGAATGATGTGAGCAAAGAGAGTCAGAATGGTTCTTAATGAGAGAGACCGTGTCACATGGGGAAAAGTGCTATTTTTAATTGCAGGAGCAGTCTTAACACCTCAACAACAACCTCAAACATTTATTTTTGCTTTTATTTTGAAACATTGAGACCGTTTCAGGTGGTTGGACTGTGTATGCAGAGGTTTGGACCTACTGGGTTAACGTTGCCCTAGTTTGAACAAACAAGTGTTGAATTTTAAATCTTGTATTAATTTGACTACTCGGGTGCTTGTGCAAAATTCCTAAAAAATAATTGTAGGGTCAGTGTATGTTGTGGTCATTGAATTTCCCGTTCAGAAATGGAAATTCAAAAACAAAAAAACAAGTTATTTGATTTTTTTCAAATTGAAAAACTAATATTTCACAGGGTCAAGAAAGGATAAACAAACATTTATAAAGTGATGGATTGGCATTTTTTGGTTTTAGAAACAAAACTTGAAAGAGAACAGAAATAAAAAAATATGCTTGTTTTTCATTATGGTGAGACCAGAAGATGTCAAAATAAAAGCACATATGAGGATGCTGCTGTGTTTCTGGTGCCAAAATATATGAATTCTCTATATTTTCCCTGCTGTTTAAAATGTCTGTGGCACCATACTCCGAAGTCTTTTTTGAAATGTAAATTAAATGCTGTAATTATATCTCACAGAAGTGGGAGTGGAAGGGGTTTTTCAGTAAGACGTGTGAGGAGACTTTGCACAGAAATCAGTTCAATGCGACTCACTGATGCACATTTGGAGTTGGCAAAAGGCATAAATGAGGTAAAAACCTGAACCTCCCTTTTGCTAAGTGTGTGCTAAATCTCCTCACGTTTTGCTGAAAAACCCCTTCCACTCCCACTTCAGTGCGATATATTTGCAGCAATTTCTGCAGATGACAAGCCTTGTTTTTCCAAGTCAAAAATGATTTGAGTACGGAAAAATATAGAGATAATTCATATATTTAGCGCCAGAAAAACAGCAGCGTCTTCATATGTGCTCTTATTTTGAAAAGAACAACTTCTGGTCTCATCATAATGAAAAACTGTCATTTTTTGTTTCTGTCCTCTGGTATTTCAATTTTTTTTTTTAAATCAACCGATTTTTTTTTTTTTTTTTTTTTTTTTTTTTAAAATGTTTGTTTTTACCATTTTGACCCTAATAATCTAATAAAAAAATAAATCTAATAACCACTAGTTTTTTTGTTTTTTGATTTCCTTTTCTGAACGGAAAGTTAAATGACCAAAACGTACACTGACCTTGTAGGTTATTATTGGATTGTGCCTTTGAATTAAAACCAGGAAGCAGATGCTTTGCTGGTACAATGGTTTTCCCAAGACGGCACTGTTGCTTTAAAAAAAAAAAACGGGTTTCGCGGTACTCATTTGTGTGTATGCGATTGCGCGCGTATAAGGTCGCTCTGCGTTGAAGAAGAAAGTCTGTTTAGTGCAAATGAATAATATCATGGTGTGTATGTGACAAGTTTTCATTTTTGGTTGATTCTGCACCTTCCATTAGTGGTAAAGTGGTGGATTCTGCACCTTATCGAGAAGAACCAGCGGTTCAGGCACCTTTTGAGATATAATATTGTGTAGCAATCAAACCTTTTCTAGGTGGATCCCACCCCTCCCCCTTCCTCCATGCTTGATCATGTTTTTTTTTCTTTATTTTTTGTTCAGAAACACCAATTTATGATGTAAATAATGAAGAAGACTGTTGAGTTAAACCCCAAGTGTTCTTCTTTTCTGTTGCTGTCGAGAACTGCCGTCTATAGTCTGAAAGCTGGCTTTGCAACTATTTAAGAAAGAGATGTGCAGTGGATACAGTATTCCAGGTGGATTAAGGGGGAAAGTTTCCAGTTTGGAATTGGATGTGAACCAAAAATGCTCTCTCAGAATTGAGTGCTGTTGTTTTTCAGCAGTGAAACCAGGGCGGGAAGTTGAGTCTTGTTATTTCTGTTCATCGTCTTAATGAGAACAAAAAAATGCAACGTGCGATATATTTCCTCATAACACAGCCGTTTTTTTGTTGCTGTTAAAACATTTCTCGAATGACTTGAAGGGTTTGACTGTGAGACATTTTAAACAGAACAAACATGCAGTACCTTGTGAGTATTCAATAAGGGTAATAACTAAATAACCTCAGTATTGCATCAGACTGTGGATGCCTCATGGAGCATCCCTTCTCCACATACCTCTACAGTAATCCTCAAAGACTGTTGTGCTTCCTGTCCTTCATACAGCTGGTCTTTAACCTCACTGTCACACATATACACACACACACACACACGTTAGTATTTCAGACTGAGGCAAAGCAGTGGCTTTTAGCCTGGCAGATATGTATTAGGTTAAGATGTTCACTTCTGGAAGAATGCGTTTGAAATCTGAATCTGAAGCTCGCAAACCAATGGTTCCCACTGAAAATCAAGAAATCCAAGATGGCCATCGACCATATTGCCAATTTGGATATTTTGTCATAACTTTGGTTCTTTTTGACATGGATGCATGATCTAAGTGGTGATTTATAGGTTTTCAAGGTCAAGGAATTCAATAATATTTCTTAAAATATTGTAAATTGTGCTCAGAGCAAGATCCAAAATGGCCGCCATTCAGATAGCGAATTTGACCAGCCTGACGTCATTGACAGAAAGGACTCTGATTGGCTTTCACGACTGCGTGTCACGCGAAACACTCTCTGGGGTTCAATATTTTCAACTCAAGCAAATGACAAATGTCACGGAAAAACGGGAGCGCGCATTCCGCGGCCAACGCTCTTGCTGCGCGAATCAAATCGCGCCTAACGATAAGGGAAGAATAGGCCTTTTACCTCATCTTCCCATTTGCTTTTGTATGTAATCAGGTTGTGCAAACGTTTCGCGCCGCGTCCAGTATGAGCTCAGCATTAGACGTAGAAACAATCTTTGTGGCACAATGTACTGTAGGTTTTTGGGGACGAGGATTATCATGAAATGCCTTGAAATACTGTAAATCACCACAATGCTTAATACATGAAAAAGGTGAAATTGTGATTTCTTTGGAGCCACAACTGTGTATGACAAAGATTCCTTTTAAAGGGTGAACAATTGGATTTAAATCCCCATAAAAACATGAATGAATATATCTATTTTCAGTTTATTTGTTTCAGTCTAACAAAAAATATTCAAACATAAATGACAATAACACAAGACTGAAACTGGCAGAAGCAAAAGTGCTTAAATGCCCAACATAAATTATAACATTCAAGTTACCTTTTCCAATAATACACACAAAATAAATGCAAGCATTGAACAGTTCAATGATTTTAGATATCTGATTAATATTTAATGAACGTAACAAATGATTAAATTTTTTTCAGCATACTCAAAAAAAAAAAAAAAAAAAAACTCCATGTACAACTTTTCATTGTTTTTTCCAGACTTGAACATATTTTTGACATATCTGCCGGGCTATTTAGGAAACCAAGTTTGGAACATTTCATCCATCAGGAAGTGACACGTTTTTCATTGCTTAACCTACTGTCCCTGCTTTGCCTCACAAACTTGGACTACTTTCTCTCTCAGTTTCAGGATTCACATTGCTCTTAATTTGAAAAGTGTTGGATGGGGAAAATGGTTTGTTTTCAACTTTCAGTGTCTGGTCCATTTCCCCACACTCACGACCTCCTTGCACAGTGCTTCATCTTCAACAGGTCTGAGTGCATCTGTGTTTTTAACATTTTTTGTGTTCCGAGAGGGTTTTTTTTTTTTCTTTTTCAGCATCATCTAATAAAATTGTAACATGCGTACCTTATAATGTTTACACTTCACAAAACACGTCGTAGACCCACATTTTGAATGGATAATGTGTGGCACAGCATGGGTATCCTCCTGTCACACAGTACATATATAAATATGGTGATACACATGTATAGATAAATATTGTATATTATAAATAGACGCACACATTGATTGTTTGTCGTGCACTCGCAGCATGAAGTGTATATTCTCCCCCGACCCACCCACCCACCCACCCGAATTGGCGCTTCTGCAGTGTTTGGTCGAAGCCCCTGCTCCTTGCCCTGTGTAGCCCTGTAGCACCAGTGGTCCTCATTGTACTTCTCATCATCCTGTGTGTTCCAAGTGCCAATAACTTTGTGAAAGCTCTGTAACTGTGACCCAACATTATCAACAGTAAATGCACATTAACAACTGTAAGATAAATAAATACAAATCATAGAAAGAAAAAAAAAGTCAAAATGAATTAAATAATGAAGATCTAAAGAAAAGATGTGTAACAATTTCTCTTGCGTCCTCTGTGTCTCATTGTTGTTGTTTTTACTTCCATCGTAATGTTCTTGTTTAAGTGGCAGCTAAGTCACATCTGCCTCATGCTGTCATGGTTGTTGGTGTGGTTTTAGCTTCCTGTGTGGAATTTGCATGTTCTGCTTGAGTATTTTTTATAACTTTTTTGTTATATATATATATATATAAAGTAACAACTCACAGCTTCACAGGCAAATGTGACCTTCCGCCTGGCTTTTTATCTGCTGGGTTTATCTGCTTTGTTTTAATTTTTTTTTAAAAAACATATATTTATTTTTTTTTTGTTGGTAGTTTGGCATCTTTCAGTTCCACACATCCGCCACTAGAGAACACCAAACGTGTACTTGTTGAACACTGGTATGGGATTCACAAGTGAACCATCAGAAAATTGTCAACTTATTTCAGAAGTATTTAAGGTTTTAACAAAAATTAAATAAAATAATACATTTATTGACCCAAGACACAAGGATATCTATGTCGTACGTGGAACTAGGTATAGATCTACAAACAAAGCATAAGACTGTTATAAAAAAAAACCTTAAATGTACAACGAATGCTGCTGAAAGCAAGGGTTTTGTTACAAAACAAAGTATGGGTGCATTTCAGATTAATAAAAATACACAATCCAGTATTTAACAAGTATTGAAGCCTGTGTCACGTTAAGACGGCCTGGATAAGCTTTCATAGACTCTAAAGTTCAGAGCAGACATTGGCAACTGGTGGCCCTCGGTCTAATATTGAGTGGTCTCTAATAAAATGTGCAAAAATGTACAAAATTACTCCCATAAAAACACAGAAAATAACAATTTTCAAAACAATTACCAAAATATACAAAAAACACTCCCGAAACATACAAAATCGCCGAGTATAAAATGTCCCAATTTTTTTTTTTTTTTTTTGTTTACAAAATTCCAGAAAAACAACCATGCATTAAAAAAAAAAAATCACACATGTAAGGCCACTATGACAACAAAACTACACAAAATGTTTCCAAAAACAATTACAAAATGATAGTTATACAAATGACAACAAAAACACTTAACATTAGAGATATGACAAAATTTGTTTTTGGACTGCAAGCTGCACAAATAAGATCCTCACACCCATCTATTGCACTTACATGGGACCTACAGAGATTAAGAACATTCAGACAATAAAAAATAATAAAACACTGCAAAATAAAGAAAGACATAAAAATAGAAGGAAAAAAGATAACATAATCTAACAACACCATGGCATTATTGCACAGTCCTGCTACGTTATTATGAGGCACCATTCAAAACCATGGAGGAGGTTAAGATTACTATAGAAACTGACTCCAAAAACACACAAAACAGAAAAAGACAAAAACCCTTTGTTATTCCATTTTTTTATTGTCAGATTGGTCATTATTGTAAATGTGGCCCTCGGATCGTACAATCACATTTGTGTGGCCCTCACTGAGAAAAATGTGTTGGAGAAGTGATTGGACTCCAGATTAGAACCTGCTGACAGAAGAAGCAAAAGGTTGGACCACCTGTAGGGTTCAGTGGGGTCTGTGGCCCTGTAGGGGAGCTTTATGAGGTATTACAGCAGTAGTAGGGCCAGGACAACATGGACATGTTTTTAAAAAGGCAGAGCTTCAACAGATATATCAGTCATGACCTTTCAAGGACTTTTCACATTGAAATTCAAAACGGAAGAAGAACCTAGAGCAGAAAAAACACTAAAAAGACATGTTCTTGCCTCCTATAGGCTACAACATTAACTGTATTGACACAGAGGCAGCAGATCTAACAGAAAGTGTAACTTTTTAAAAAACTAATCATTTTTTCTTTTCTTGTACAGTGTGCAGTGGTTCCCAAACTGAGGTACACATACTCCTAGGGGTACAGGAGCACATTGCAGGGGGTACTCAGAAAGATTTAACAGTTAATTTAAAAAATAATCAGGAAATGCTCCTAGTTTTTTTTTTTTTTTTTTACAAATTCACCACAAACTAACAGTACTATTGCTCAATAAAATACTATACTTTCTTGTAATTTATTGAAACAGGATTATTTCATGCTGTAGAGGCAATTTTATCACACTTCTGACAATAGGAGACAATATTTGTTGTGATATTAGGTTATAACCTAACCCTAATCCTAAAACGTTACGTACTTTTACCAATAGCACCAGAGGTTGTCCGTATGGCAATAGACACTTTCTTGAAGTAATCACATAATAGTTGCATTGGTATTTAAAAAAATTAAATAAATTACATTGTAAATTGTTTTGAATTTGTCGATTAAGCCTTAGGACAGTGGTTCTCAAACTTTTTTGTCTCAAGTACCCCCTTGTCTAATTTCTGAATCCAAGTTCCCCTTTGTCCGACTGCAACATTCTGCTTAGAAAACAATTTAAAAACAACAATAGAGCATAATGATGGAATGATCGAGTTATAACACGCATTTTAAAGAATCTTATTTTGTAAATAAAAATGTTTTTTATGCAGTGATTCCCACCCTTTTTTGGATGTTGATAGCAAGAATTTATGGTGAGCGACATTTTTTCTTTTTTTTAGAATTAGTTTTTAATCATGTTTGATATATATATATATATATATATATATATATATATATATATATATATATATATATAACTGCATTTTAGTTGAACTAGATTTATATTTCACAAAATGAAAATTTAGATATACAGAGTTGTTTAAGATTGTTTTTTTTTTTTTGAACGAATAATAATCTAATAAATTCTAAAATCTATTTGAAATTTTTGTAAATTTCAGGCGACCTCATTTAAACTCCAGGCCCATGGGGTTCCAACACCAAGGGTGAAAAACACTGATTTAGTGGTTCTTGGATAGATTTATTTCTATAGTTTTTATCAGAAGCTGCTGAAGGACAGAAACACTGCCTTCAGAGCTAGTGACAACCTGAAGAGAGGCATCAGGAAGGCCAAGATGGACTTCAGGAGGAGGATCGATGACCACCTGGACAGCAACAACATCGGGCATCACCTCACCAAATACAAACCCAGCATCAGCTGCTGATGGCGACGCTGAGCTGGAACTCAACCTCTTCTTTGCCAGCTTCGAAACTGAACCACCAGGAGCAGCCATGTTGTCACCAGTGGCTGGGAGGAGATGCACCCTCACAGCGGGGGAGGCACGAGGTGAGGCGCACGCTGAGGGGGGTCAACCCATGGAAAACAACGGGCCCTGACGGCGTCTCGGGGCGGGTATTGAAAGACTGCAGACCAGCTCGCTGGAATCTTCACCAGGATTTTCAACCTGTCACTGAATCAGTCTGCAGGCCCATCCTTCCTGAAGACCTCCACTGTCATCCCCCTACCCAAGAAATCAACCACAACCAGCCTCAAAGACTACAGGCCTTGTGGCGCTCACACCAGTGGTGGTGAAGTGTTTTGAAAAACTGGTTAGGAGTCATATCATGACCTTCATAACCCCCAGCTCAGACCCATACCAGTTTGCCTACAAAGGAAACAGATCAACCGTGAACGCAGCTCTACACACAGCACTGTCCCGTTTGGAAAAACAAAGTACCTACCCTCTCTTTATGGATTATAGTTTGGCGTTTAACACAATCCTCCCACACTGAGGGATATTTAGGGACATTATTTGCACATTACACTTAGCTTCACATAAAGCAAGCCCCATACTCCTCATTGCACATTTGCTCACACACATAGATTACTGACAGACTAGAACCGTGGGGGTGGGGCCCAGTGAAGGAGGAGCAACAAAGCAGATAAAAGCCGGGGGAAGGCAACAGATCTTTCTTTTGTCGTCTGGACCTGGATGCTACTGGGCCAGTGCTGTAAAGATAGCATCTCACTCACTCAGAAATTGTATCTGTAATAAATGGTGTTAAATCCATTCCTTGACTTCATCTTCATAATAAGTGTAAGATTATAGATGTGTGTCTTCCTCCAGCATTAAAGAACCGGGTGGGTTTGAGCTCTGGTCGGCAGTGTAGATCCTCTAGGCACCACACCAGAGCACATGTAAAGAATATAACCCAACAACACGGTTTAGTGAGGGAACTGCTGAACCTCAGTCTATCTCATTCCACATGCTTCTGGATTGAGGACTTTTTAACAAAGCGCTCACAGAGGATCAGGATTGGCCCCCCACACCTCTGCACCCCTCACACTCAGCACTGGTTGCCCTCAAGGCTGCGTGCTGAGCCCCCTGCTTTTCACCCTCTACACTTCAGACTGCACCCCCATCCACACCGGCAACACCTTCATTAAGTATGCGGACGACACCACAGCGATATGCTGCATCGCAGGAGGTGATGAGGCCGCTTACCGGTGTCACGTACTGAGTTTACCTCCGTACTGAGATTATAATCCTAATCCTAACCCTAACCCAATCCAATAAAATATGTCCGTTCACTTTGAAAACCAAAATAAACAAAACCAAATTTTTTTTAATTTTTTTTTAGCAAAAAAAATTTTTCCCGGTGGCGCGTGTGCGCATGGGCTCCTGAACACGTCCAAAACAAAGGAGCTGATCAGGAAAAACAAAACAAACATTCAGCCCATTCTCATCGGTGGGACCTGTGTAGAAACAGGGTGAGTGACTTCCGCTTTCTAGGAGTCCACGTGGAGGAGAAGCTGACCTGGAATAAAAACACTACACAGCTGGTAAAGAAAGCACAACAAAGACTCCACTTTCTGTGAATCCTCAGAAAGAACAACATCAATCAGAGACTGCTTGTGTCCTTTAACCGCTCCACCATAGAGAGCATCCTCACATACTGTGGTTTACCAGCTGCACAATGCATTTCACAGCATGCCTATCAAAATATTTTTCAAAATAAAAGACAAGTCCAACCTGAGAGACTTTATGTATTTATTTATTTTTTACCAGCTGTCCGCGGCCCACCCAGTACAGGTCCGTGACCCACTTTTGGGTCCCGACCCACCAGTTGAGAATCACTGCCCTGAATAACACTTGTCTGTAATACGTGCATTATACTGATGCAACTGACACCACCTCTGTGTCAACTATACACACTACAGCTTATCTGCACATTATATACATACCTGTGTTTTAAACTGTGCCTATTTCATTTAATGTCATCTTGTCATATTGTGTTTTTATTATAACAAAGTTTTTATATATTTTTTTTATATATTGTCTTTTGCACTGAATGGCCTGCAGCTTACCTATCATTGTACTTGATGCAATGACAATAAAGTGAATCTGAATCTGAATTTCGGGCCATCTCACGCTTGGGGTGGGATAAAGATTGACACTTTATTTGTTAATTTTCCTCTTTCTCTCTCTCTCTCTCTCTCTCTCTCTCTCTCTCTCTCTCTCTTTCTCTCTCTCTCTCTCTCTCTCTCTCTCTCAAGTACCCTCTGTAGTGTTATTGCATGCCTCTATGGGTTCACGTACCCCCATTTTAAAAACCTGCCTTTGGGAACCCATGTTTGAGACACAGTTAGGGGTTTAGGAGAGCCCGCTGTTGCACAAATAAAAAAGCATATGAAATGATGGAGAGGGTACTTAGGATATGAAGAGAATACACATGATTTGACAAAAGAGCAAAGATGTACAAAAATACAGCAGAGGTGAAAGTTACAGATTACAAATACTCACATTACTGTAGTTGAGTTGCTTTTATTAGGACTGAGTATGTTTCTAAATCAGTCATTTTACTTGTACTTACGTACGTTTTCGAAGAAGTAAAGTAATTAGTTACATTTCTACACCCAACCATTACTGAGTAAATATGTTTTGTTTTTGTTTTTTTTGTTTTAAAATGATCAACGGACATTGTGAAACTACAAAAAAATGAAATAACCAGACAACAATCAAATGCATCACATCATAGCCGACCAATCAGATTAAACGTAATGCACCGCACCAAAATGGCATTGGATATTTTCTCAGTTTAAGAGTTGATTATTTTTTTTTATTTTTTTTTTCAATTTAATTCATTTGTGTCATTTCATTTTACAAGTAATTTTGCCAAACCTTTTATTTTATACAGATTAGGGGTGTACCGATCCGATATTCATATCGGATATCAGTCCGATATCAGCCAGAAAACAAATATCAGACTTTATCGGATTGCATCTAAAATAACCGATATATATTATATTATATTTATTCAATTGTAGAATAATGTAGATATTATGATGAAGGTTAAAATGTATGTAACCAATTGGTTAATAATAAATGAGTCAGTTTTTCTCATCCCTACTGTTGCTGACTATTGTTCTCTGTTTGAGTGACATCACTTGATCAAACCTTTTCTAACATTCCACACTACAAAATAAATAATAAAAGTGTGTCTGATTCGTGCTGATATCAGATCGTATTGGCCAATATGCAAGGATCCAATATCGGAATCGTATCGGAAGTGAAAAGTTACATCGGGACATCTCTAATACAGATGGCTTTGTGGAAAAAAGTTCCAATTGTGTAAAATTTCCTTTTTAAGTTTATACATGAGATGTTTACTGTATGCAAGGGAACCGTGGCAACATTTATTACCAAAAAATAAACGTGGAGGGTTAAAGTAACTATAGTAACTTTTACTTTAAGTACTATTTATTCAAGCTACTTTTTTACTTGTACTTGAGTATTTTATGCATGACTTACTTACTTTCAATCAAGTAACAGTACTTCTACTTGGGTAGGATTTATCAGTACATTTTATACCTCTGAAAGAGTGGGAACCACTGCTCTAGAAAGATTTAATCTTACTTTGATGTCATTTTTTCCTCTTTTGTTTTTCCTTATTTCTCTTGTTTTCTGTGCCCACTGTAATCCAGTGTAAAAGCTCAGCTGCCTGCACACCTGAACACATGCTTATTATTATTGTCCATATATGGGCTCAGGAATACAACAGGCCTGACGCAATGCTCTGTACTGTTGCTTTAAATGGCTTCAGGAAACCAGGGCTCCCACACACACGTCATGGGCTTTCCTCCGGATGATCCATATATGGGCATCTATCCTCAACCCTACCCCCTCCACCCTCTGTTTTTTCCCTTCTTCCTGTAGAGGAAGCAGCCCCCTGGGGGATGGGTGAGACCACTGCTAGAGTGGTGTTATGTGTTATCCAACCACTGAGACAGGCTAAAAATAGACACAACAGCCCTGACTGATCACTTTGTCTCTGCCTTTAATAACACACTAATACATAATAGAAAAAAAACAGTGTTTCTCAAATGGGGGCACGTGTACCACTAGGGATACGCGATAGCAAGAGAAAGAGAGTGGAAAATTAACAAATAAAAGCATTAAAAATATGGGGTTTATTATGTTTATTTAGAAACATATATAATTATATAACCAGAACATTGGCAGCCAATCCAATGACAGTCAGCTAGTTTAGTTTGTATAGTGCAAGGCACTTTTTTTCTTTTTGTTTAACAGATGTATCGAATTTGTAGATAAAAACGATTTTTTTTGCGAATTCGAGGTTTATTTTTTATTTTTTTGTAATTCTTTTTTTTTTCCTACCACAGTTTTTTTTTCCTGTGTTAAAGCTTGAAATTGTTGAATGACAGAACCTCGTTTACTTTTTATTTTGGGATTTTAACTCTTGAGGACAATCACAGAAATAAAGTTGCACTTATGATAATATATCTGATGTCTGCAGTCATTTTTAAGTGAATTGGGAAAAAAGGCAAAATTCCCCCCCCCAAAAAAAAATGTATATATATATATATATACATTTTATATATATATATATATATATATTCTGTTTGTTGGTTTTTTGTTTTTTTTTTGTGTGTGTAATATCCTTTCTTGCAACATGTCTTCCCTTTTTCTCTCTGTACTCTGTACAGACCCATGTGTGTATAATCTTCTATTATTTATTTTTTTAATTATGTTTTAGTAAGTTGTTTTATTTTTATTTTGTTTATCTGCTGCTGAAACTGTGCACATTTCCACTTGTGGGACTAATAAATCATTATTTTTTGTTAAAAAAAATGATCATCCTTATAATGATGTTGGAAATGATCTTGATTAGAACATGAACTGAAGAAACAAGGTCCCACACCAGATGGGAGATGAACGGAAATTAAAATCTATTCAGGAAGCATTTCATTCTGTCTTTATTCCACTTATTTACAAAATTGATTCTTTGTGTACGTTATCACTCATTCATTCCAACATTATGCTCTATAGTTGTTTTTTTTTCATAGTATTCTGCAAAATGTTGTAGTCGAACAAAAAGGGGGTACTTGGATTCAAAAGTAAGAGAAAAGGGGTACTTAGACCAAAAATATTGAGAATCACTGCATTATATAACTATACATGTTGGTATCACATATGGACGCAAGCCTAAAAAAAAAAAAAAAAAAAAAAAAAAAATCCTCCAAATAATCTATATGTATTCCCTGTGCAACATGCACAACATGTCTGTCAAAAGAAAAGTTTATTTTAAAATAAAAGTCCAACATGGGAGACATTAAGTATTTACGTATTTTTGAGCAGCTGTCAGCGACCCACCCAGAACAGGTTCGCGACCCACTTTTGGGTCCCGACCCACCAGTTGCAGTGATACATGTGAATGTGCATGTCTCCAGCAGTAATAATGGGCAGTTTTAGCTCACAGTTGTCTTTAAAAGACAAGACAGCAGATAAAGTTTCTCAGCTGTCTGAGCGGCTGTCAGGGTTTGAGGCCGATGGGCGGAGCTCCATCCCATGACGTCACATGACGTCGGCGAGGTTATAAATAACCCTGCCCCGCTGTGACGGTGCGTATTGTGTCTGAGTCTCAGTTTGGACTCAGTGACGGAATCAGCAGAAGCTAAATGTTGGTCCAGGACGGAAACATGGAGGTGAGCGCTGAGGCTAAGAGGGTCATGGTGGTGGCTTTGGGGAAACTGTACAGCTCCCGGGCACAGCGCGGAGGTCTGCGGCTCCACCGGAGCCTCCTGCTCACCATGGTGCTCCGCTCGGCTCGGGACATCTACCAAGCGGCCCAAGGCCCGACGGAGAGCCCGGAGTGGGAACACCAGCAGCCCGCGGTGGAGGGGGGTACCCCAGAGCCAACCTGCCCTCAGGAGAGCCGGACTTCTCCCATTATACAGACCGTTGAGGACAAGGAGAACCACCGGCCTCCTGCTCCGGTACAGCACGGGAGGAAACGACCGGGTAAAGCCACCATGGAGCCGGACTTCCTCCCGTGTAAGAAAGCCAGACTGGACCATGGAGGCTGCTGTTCGCTGGTGGTCAGCTCGGTACTGGTGGACTATGTGAACTGTGGTGGTGAACTGTCGGTACCGCAGACCTCCATCCCTCTGCAGACCGTCATAGCGGCGTGTTGAAGAACCTACACTGGCTGGGAGTTTTCAGCACTGCGGGCCCTGGAGCCTGAACGCCTCACACGGAGACCCTGGTAGCGACATTCGGGGTCTGAGCCCGGGCTGAGGGCAACGAATCACGGCCCTGGGGTCATGTATCCACTCTGAACCGGTCCAGGAGAGAAAGACAACGAGAGAAGCTGGTCCAGGGGTTCACAGACTGACTTAAGGCCGAGTTATGAGCTCATCCGGCCTGAGGCAGATTCACATGGAGTCACGGGAATAGTCAACATGTTCCTCTACAGACTGGTGCTCTACGTGCATACTGATGTCTCATATGTTCAAGTGTAATATATCAACTATTACAACTACCTCAGTATTTATTAAACTCTTTTTTTATATACTTTACACTTGAGTTTTGTGTTGATTTATGCGTGCTGAAGGTTTGTTTTGGGGGACTAGACTACATATACATAATGTGAGAAAGCTGTGATCAGGTGCACTGAACCCTGATGGGAAAGTGTGGGAAAAGCTGGTTTCCTTCCCTCTCCAAACATCTTCACAACCCCCCACCACCGATTAGCACAACAAAAGCAAGGACAACAATTCAGGAGATCATGGTCAAAAGAATGAGAGGGGGAGGCTGGAAAGCCACTGACTGTCCAAAAAAAAAGGACAATGGGGGTTCTGTTACTCGACAAGATGTGTGAGCTGATGTAAAGTGAATTTAAAATTATGTGAGAATAAATTAAAGCAGAATTAGTTGATAAACATTACTGTATACATTCAAGTACACGATACTATTATAAATAGAGCTAATTTAAAGTATAGAATATCCTTTTATTGTCCTCGTACGAAATTTGAGTGCAACTCCAAGGTGCCAGTGAGAGAAGAAAATAAATATAAAAACACAGCGAAAACAATATAAAATTTAAATATGACACAATAATATGTACCGACAAATACCCAGACAAATACACAGATAGCAGCTTGAATGTACAGATCTACAATAGCAACAAGATGTTTTATTGCACATGATTGAACCATGATTCATTAAACATGTTCTCTAATATTTTTTTTCTTTTTGAATAATTAAAACACAAATAGTAGCACATTAAATTCAATAGTGGTTTTGTAGTTTCTAGAAGCCTCATGGTCCATGTGTTTGGGTTTGGGGGGGGGGTGAAGCCAAGAAAACAGAGTCAGGAATGTGGCAGGGGGCCGGTCCCCATGAGGCCCTGCATGGCCCAGCTCTCATTCTGCCTGCAGAAACTGGATCTTGTGTGTGTCTGTGTGTGTGTGTGTGTGTGTGTGTGTGTGTGTGTGTGTGTGTGTGTGTGTGTGTGTGTGTGTGTGTGTGTGTGTGTGTGTGTGTGCGTGTGTGTGTGTGTGTGTGTGTGTGTGTGTGTGTGTGTGTGTACAAGCCTGAAGGGAGGTGCAGGGAGTGAGTGTGTGGACATGGCTGTGGAAACACACGTCATCACACAAACACACCCATTCACCCTGAACATGTCAAGACATGCTCCATCCAAACGCTCCACCCTCACCTTTTCTCTCACACACTAGAGGAGTTTGTTGTGACTCAGTACACACTCACATCACGTGCACCATTCAGGCACATCATTAGAACCACTGACAGGGGACATGGGTTATGCTGGATCTCTGTGAACCAGTGAGGCAAGTCTGGTGTGTTGAGATGGAAAAATGGGGAAGAAAAAACACATTTAAACCAGGTTCATTAATTTGTGTACTGTTTGTTCGTTGGTTATTCAATTTTAAAATCAAAAATAACAAATAAACAATGTGATTATTTTGTTTTACTGATTTAAAACCAAAACAGAAATACACAAAAACTAAAAACCAGATAAGCAGCTTTTTTCTGTTTGTTTTTTAAACTTGTTTTGTTTGTGCGATATTTGGATGATTACGGAGAAATTAGAGCAAGAAGTGAAATCTGCTGTACCTCGTTTTATTTCCCTCCCCAGGTCCCGGACCAGGTCTCCACATTTCAGCAGTTTTCTGGTCCTGCTCGGGTTTTCGTTCAGTCTGTGGATGTTTTAGCTCGTAAAAAGCTGCTCACGTTTATGTTTGGTTTTGCGGTGTGACGATCCAAATAGTATCCAGATAAACTGGTGACTATTAACTGTGAGGCTGGTGTGAGGAACAATAGATATTATAACTTCTACTATTTGACACTTTTGCAAAAAACAATTACAGCTTTCTTGAGGGCAGAGAATATGTTTATTTTGCATGTTATAAATACCGCTAACGGCAGCCGTCAACACACACGGAAGTTGATCTCAAGAAACGAGGAGCACCAGTAGATTCATTACACTACCTCTGGTTCCTTTTTATCATGTCCATGTTTTACGTAACATACATTTGTTGGTTTTGATTTATTTATGTATTAATAACCTTTCAATTCATCATTAATGTGACTTATGCGTTGATCCTTTTTTGTCTGGGAGCAAAACTCCACCCAGTCACCAGTTCAATTGGATACTATTTGGACCATAACACTGTTCGGTAAAGTTCCAGCATCAATAACGCTTTAACAAAGCGCCATCGACACACAAATGACACCTCTTTACCATCAGTGTGAGGTGGACAACATGATACAAGATCATTTTTTAAACATGGAGCTCTCATCCTAGTTTCCTCGTAAATATCCAAATATCTCACAAACAGAACCAGATTTAATTTTAAAACAGAAAAATGCTGCTTATTTGGTTTTTCTGTATTCCTGTTTTGTGTTTTAAGTCAGTAAAACAAAATAACCACACTGTTTGTTATTTTGATTTGGTTTTATAACGGAATAACCAAAGAACAAAGGGTACATGGATTGTAATTACAATTACCAGATTACAGTTTCATTAAGCAGACCATTTTATCCAAAGCAACGTACAACACGACCATTTAGGCCAGTGGTTCCCGATCTTTTTTGGGCCGTGACCCTTGATATCAAGAATTTCTGGCGACCCTAAAGATGATTTTTTTCCAGAATTTCTTTTTGATCATGTTTGTCATACTGTATTTGGTCAATGACGTAACACCTAAACATTCTCTCCAACTGCATTTATTTGAGTTAAAAAAGGTTTGAATCCATAAAAAGGTACCAAATATGTAGTAACTTTGTATATATGCGCTCACTTAGATTTTTTGTAATTAAAAAAAATCTTTCTAAATAACTTCTGTTATATATTTTGTTATTCAAAGTGTTCAAATATCATGTGGTGCGACTGTCTAGTCATGACTGCTTAGAATAAAAAAAATACTCTTAATTAATTCAAATGTATTTCATGCCCTAATTTAGTTATATTATAATCCTACATAAAATTTCATAGTATTTCTATTTTTATTTCCATCATAATATTCATGTAAACCTTGCCCGACAATGCATAGTTTATGGAATATCATGAACTGAAATCTTTTTACGTCACTGACCAAATACAGAGTAGCAAGGATTAGTGGCAAGTTGTGCCAGCTCAGATATTTTGTAACTGTATTTTATTATTATTGTTGAATAATAACTAGATGTATATTTTACAAAGTGAATGTATAGAAAACAGTTGTTTAAGACTGTGTTGTTTTATTTTGAATAATAATAATAATAATAAAATAAATAAAAAAAATGTAGTCCAATCAGTATTCTTTTTTTTTCTCTGTGGGGTCACCATTTAAACTCCAGGTGACCCCACATGGGGTCCAGACCCCAAGGTTGAAAAACACAGAGTTAGGGTTAAGGGACTTGCTCAACATCCCACAGTGATGGATGGCCCTGGTTGGATCCGAACCGGTGACCATCTAATTACAAAGCCCGCTTCCTTCACCTTTATTCCACCATCGCACTTTAACACTCAATAAAAAAGTTATTAAACTACTACTACTCTGTGAACCACAAAGAACTTGAACAATAGTTAGTTAAATAAAAGACTTGTAGTGTTAAATTTACCCCTATTCAAAGTGGAGTAACAACACGTAACATTGGTGTTGTTTTTTAACTCTGAACTTCAAACCGTTGTGATAGTTGTAGAGCTTTAGCTTGAGGCTGTGTTTCAGGAAAAGGTTGTCGACAATAAAATGAGGAGAGCTGGCAGAGCTTCATTTTAACTATTAGACATGGGCAACTGGAGGCCCAGGGGCCACATATGGCCCGTGGTCTAAGTAGATGCACAAAATTCATCCAAAAACACACAAAGTTACAGGAAAATAAGCAAGAGGACAACATAAATGTACAAAATATCTCCAAAAAACACACAAAATGACAGAAAAAAAACACAAAATGTCAGAAAAATATTCTAAAACACAACAGAATTAGAAAATAACAACTTCAAAAAAACAAACAAGTTAGTTCATCCTTGTATTAATGTTCCGACTGGTCATTATTCTAAATGCTGACATTAATTTCTATAAGAATATAGCAATGTTTTTCCTATAAGAGCAAACACTAGCAGTCATAGGGTTAAAGGATTTGCTCAACATCCCACAGTAACTGTATTTCCCAGGTTGGATTCAAACCAGTGACTATTAGAGTTTTGAGATACTTCTGTGTTCAGTACTTAAGATTGCATACAGAGGCAAAAGTTTTATCTTATCTTTTGTTAAAAAAAATAAAAAAAAAAGATTTTGGAATTATGTGTTGAGATTTTGTATTTTATCAGCACTTTGAGCTAGATTTGTTAAAAGAAACTTTAAAACAAACACATAAAAAAAGTTACCAAGGCACTAGTTTCATTAAAAAAGAACCAAATACTGCTTTAAAAGTGATACTTTCGTCAGCGTTCAACAGCGCCCTCTCCTGGTCAGTTAGCAACATATTCACAAATGCTGTTCAGATGAATGAAGAGTTGATGGGAGTAAATGTTTTTTTTTGTGTGTGTGTGCGTGTAATGTTTATTGTGTGATTGTTGAGCATTTATTTTATACATGTGAGCACAAAAATGCTTTCTGGATTTCTGGTTATGTTTCTTCATTTTCCATCGCTTGAGTTTAGTCAAAATAAAGTTTGAGTTAAAAACAAAGAATAAAAGTCCTTTTTTTTTTTAACAACTCCATTTTTTATTCAAAAATGTAGATATTTATAAATGGAGTCATGTTAGTCCACATTTTTTTGCATATGCTATATATATATATATATATATATATATATATATATATATATGATATGTTAAGTTTGTTCAATGCAAATCTGTTCAGATTTCTGAAATTATTGACTTCTGCTTTATTTTCTATTTTCTCTTTGCTTCTTGGTTGTCAGTATTATGTACTGTGTATTGATCAGTCTTTGTATATTTTATTAATGTGGTTATTTTTTATTTATTTTATACAAAAATAATAAATAAATAAAAGTTTTAAGCGCTTTGAGTGGCTGGAGCTGATTTTCAGTTGTATCTGTAGTGGTGCCTCTAGGAAGACCATGATTTGTTGTTGTTAATAAGTTTGATTGATATGTATCGTCCATATTGTTTTGTAACTTTGCACACATTGGTACGTTATGACTGGTATGGTTGTTGATGAACCTCTGTTTACCATCTGACCCATCCCAAATTGTATTTTTAATTATTATTTAGTTTTTTTTTTTAATATAAGTTCAATTTTGTCATATTATTTAAAATTTAAATATCAGTATGTTGTGTGTTTGGTTTTCATTCTGTGTATTTTATTTATTTACTTTGAAGTTGTACATTTTGTTTACTTTATTTATACGTACATATATCTATGGGTATCATCATTATCCTTTAATTTAGACCCAGGAGTCCCATTTTAAAAACAAACACAATTATGTGTTATATCGTGTGTGTGGTATGTGGGTGTCTATATACAAATATATGCATACATTCTAAAAAAAATTTCTTCTTTTCAATCTATATGGGTATCCATCAATATCTATTGCTCTGCTTGACTATTTTTTTTTAACACTAATGTTGTTATTATTCTCAATATTACTGTCATTGTTTCTGTTATTATTGACTTTTTTTGTGTTATGTTTTTTAATGCACACAATGTGTGTACCAAATGTGGAAATCGAGTGTCAAAAATGTGTTTTCATTATATTTATTTATTATTTGATAATACTGCTAGTAAGAAAGAGGCAGAGCCAAGTGCATTCTCTCTGGATTTTATTCTTTAGGAAGAGTTCTGTTTGGAATTAGAAAATGCTCAGGTAGAAATAGCGGTGAGACTGGTTGAGAGTGCGACAGGTCAGAGTGTGAGAGCGACAGAGTTTTAGAGTTAGAGAGAGAGACAGAAAAGAGGAAGTGAGTGAGTAAAGTCCAACAACCAGTAACAACTGGTGCATCATCAGTGATGGCTTTTCCCCTGCGCCTCGTGAACACCACACTAAGTAAAGGGGACAATACAACATCTTCTGAGCTGTACTTTCTTTTATTTTGTACTTTTTTTTCTCATTAAAAACGTCTTTTTTGTAGTGTCCTGAACAGGGTTAAATATTGTGCCTTAACCCCATGTAACAGAAGAAAACAAACAGGACATTGACTCTTACCAAAGTCTCTTTTTCTTTTGTTTTTGTTTTTCTCTAAACATTTTTTTTTTTTTTGTTGAGTTTATATTTTTTTGTTTTCAAAAATAGAAGAAGAAAAAAAAGAAAGAAAACATTGCTTTTTTTTAAAAAACATCTATCTATTTATAGCTTCTTTTTTTATTTCTTTGAAATCATTATTTTTCTTTTTATATCCTGAAGATGACTTTTTACCCACGGGGTGGCATGCACATAGCACATGCATTTCTGGAACTAGATATTTTTCCTTTTTTATTCTTTTGCACTTATAAAAAAAAAAAAACTTGTTTTTTTTTTTTTTCTTTTCTCCTAGTAGCGACTTTACATTGCTTTTTGAAGACTTTGTGTGGTGAAACAGCGTGTTAGTGGATTTTACTGCAGCATTTACGCAAAGATGGAGGGTGAACATTGGGGGGGGGGGGGCGTTTGTGGGTTTTCATTCAGAAGGTTGCTGACAGAGCCGTTTCTAGCTTTGTGGGGGCCCCTATGCAAGATACGGTTTGGGGGCCCCAAGTTTGCCAAACTACATGGATTCCTAACCTGTTAAATGGTTCACTGACTGCTACAATCTCTATCAGCTAAACAGGTTACAGTCAAAATGAAAACATCCTAACTTTTAACCTGAGTAGATCTCTCTCTCTCTCTCTCTCTCTCTCTCTATATATATATATATATATATATATACGGCTCTGCTATAGAAATCAGCTTTTTGGGGCTCCCCACTGGCTCATGGGTCCACATATAGCCAGAAACGGCTCTGGTTGCTGACATCACAGGCGCACGCACACACACGTACGCTCACAAAGTCGATGTTCGCTACGATGAAAATGGCAAGAAAAAGCCTTTTTCGCATTTAAAAACAACTTCTGGAGAAAAAGCAAAAGCAACGGCGAGATCGTAGAACACAAGAGCTGATCAGAAACATAGTACATACTACACGCAAAACCCACATGCACACACGACAACCAGGAGCTACATACTCAGTGTGCTTTCTGATTCATATAGTGATTTAAAAAAATAATAATAATAATAATTTCAGTGACATTCCACTGAGGTTAGAAAGACACTCATAGGCAGATTTAAAATATCTGTTTTTGATGCATTCTCTGGTCAACATGTAGTAGGCCTCCAGGTCAAATGCAGGTCAGATAAACAAACAAACAAAGAAAACGACTATGGCTGACAGCGCCGTGTGTGTGTTGGTGACAGGTGTTGATTTCAGGCACCCAGTGAGGAAACACACACAAATCCAAAGAACACAAATAGGACTGGGAATAAGTGTTTTTCCACAAGGAAGACCAGACTTTTTCACTAATTTAAAAAGTAGTAATGTGTACGTCAGGAACCTGTTGAAATTCATGGCAGACTCAGGCTTTCATGTGGGAGAATGAGTTTAGTCACATTTTGTTATACTACTTTGAGAGAGGAAAACTTTTGGGTTCTTGTTGTGCTCCTTATTTGTGAACATTTTATTTACTGTATAGGTTTCTTTAAAAGGGAGCAACCAACTTAAGTGTGCAGTGTGTTGCAACAGATTCCAGTAGAGCTAAGATAGGCAACTCTATCACAACAGAGGCCGCAAACATGTGATTGTATCTGAGGGCCACTTTATCAACATTAATGTCAGCATTTAGAATAATGACCAGAGCATTATACTGGGGGTAGAAAGGGTTTTGTTTTTGTGGTGTTGTTTTTTTGTCCGTTTTTAATTGTGTTTTTTTTTATTTTTATGTTCTTATTGTAATTATGTGTATATTTCTGTCATTTGATGCATTTTTGGGGTCACTTCCTGAATTTTAGTTGTTGTTTTCTGTATTTTACTGTCATTTTGTGCAATTTTGTTGACAGATTGTGTGTCTTTGGAGCTATTCTGTAATGTGTTGTTTTGTGTTTTTGTGATCATTTTGTTTAAGTGGTTTTTGTGTCTGTTTTTGTTGTCATTTTGTGTATTTCAGGAATTTTTGGTGTATTTTTGTGTACTTTGTGCAGTTCGCTAGTGATTTTTGTGTTTTGGGACTTATTTTGAGTATTATGCCGGGCTTTATATTCCTTTCAATTTCTTGAAATACAATTTTTGGGGATTTATTTTAGGGGGCTGCACAAAATTAGACCGAGGACCACATGTGGCCCCCTCCTTTAGAGCACGTGTCAAACTCAAGGCCTGGGGGCCAAATCTGGCCTCTTGAGAAAACATGAATAATTGTGTAAATTTAACTCAACAATATTTGCAGGGGCTCTCTGTTTCCCCAGTGCTTATAAAAACGCACAATTCTTAAAAAATCCTTCAATTTACCATAAATTATGACATAATATTTACCTTAATTAAATAGAAATTGGTCACAAAATCTAGTAAATTTAAAGTGAAGATCCTGTTGGGGCTGATATCTGTCACTTATTGCTTGGATATAGTCGGTTTCTTACATATTTTGTCAGTTATGTATACGTAGAAGTGCAAACTAGGGAACTATAATGTTGAAATTACTAATTTTCCCGCCTCAAATCTGTGGCCCACTTGAGAATTAACTCCTCCGTATTTGGCTCCTGAACTAAAATTAGTTTGACACGCCTGTTTTAGAGACTGTAGCCATTTAAAAAACCAATCCAAACCAAAATCCTGCAATTTCTTACAAACAATCTTAAAAGTTGCACAAAAAAATAGTCAAAAAATCAAGGAATTTTGAAGTAAAGATGCTGCTGGGACTGATATCTGTCAATTATTGCTTGAATATTTAGGTGCTTTTCATACTGTATGGAAGTGCAAACTAATGCATACAAATGTTGAAAAAGCCCATTTGAGATTTGGCCACTAAACTAAAATATAGTTTGACACCCCTTCAGAAGAGCAAATAAATTGATGACAAGAATTCCAGATTAATGGTATTTCTCGGAGTAGAAAATGGCCACATCCACTGTTTTAAGTCATTTTAAGGTGATGTTTGTCGTGTTGACTCATTCTCCCACTGTGCTGTAGAGTTTCACGTCTGGGTTTAAAAAAGATGCAGCCGACCTTAAAATTGAGACAAAAAAATGCGGAGAATGTTTCTCATTCTCGCAATCATTATGGTCTTTACATTTCTATCAAAACTTTTTTCCTATCAAGGACTTCAACAACAGCGACAACAATAATAATGAAGAGTTTCTCTCTTTTCTAAGTTGTTTCTATTCATCTCTTTCTCTCTGATGCCTCCGTTTATACTCCGAACCCTGGAAGACTTTGAGATATTACTGATTACTCACATATATTCACTATGTGTGTTTGTTTGGATCCATATTTATACCCTGCTTTCCATTTAGGCCATTACTCAGGCCATGTTACTCCTGCAAAGAACACGTGCATTGGCAGGCATTTGGCACAGAACAGACAGTAGACGAGCAAGCAAAAAAGTACCGTAATGCTATTGTTCTTTTAGTGTCGAGTGTAAATAAGATACAGAGAAAGGAATGTCATTCAGAGAAGAGAGAAAGAGAAACAGAAAACCTTTTGAAAGAAAGAGAAACCCTCCTGACCCTGAACAGACAGACCCGATGAACAATCTCCTCCTAAGACTCTCATGGTTTCGCCTTAGATACTTTTTTTTTGTGTGTGTCTTTCATGCAGGATTTCTCAAGGTGTACATACAACCTTGTAAACTCTAAAAAAAAACAAAAAAACCCAAGCTGTGTGGGGTGTAAAACAAGATGCAAGCTTCAATGTTTTGAAGAAGAGGAGAAGGAGGAAGAGGAAGCAGCTGCAGGATAGAAGAAGAAATACTGCAGAATACAGTAACTACATTTTCGTAATATTTTTCGTTTGTCTTCTGGCATCAGTCGCAGGTTGTGTTTGGTTGAAACAGGAGTGTGCTCTTTAATCAAGACTAATCAACCCCTGCAACGATCTGCTCTGCCTCCTCACCTCTTTGAAGGTTTTCTTTTTTAAAAACAAAGATGATAAAACTCATCAATATTTAAATTGCTTGGGAGGGTTGGATTTGATTCTTTTTTTTTCTCTCTCTAGCAGCTAACTTAACAGAAGTCAGCTTGGTGAAGCAAAAAAAAAAAAAAAAAGAAAAGTGTCAGCATTTTGTCTCGGACTGTAAAGTGTCATTTGTCGAGTCGCAATCTTGACATCTTGTAAGTGGCTATAGCTCGTTGCCAGAGGCATAATTTAAGACACAAGGATTAGTGTCCATCACCTCCCTGCCTGAATCAATAAAACCGCTAATTCAGATTGGTCTCATTTGGCATCAAAAGAGGATCAATATGTCATCTTCTTTTACACCATTTCCCCCACACCGCCTACATTCTGCCTCGGGATCTTTGAGTCATTTCTACACCCTGATACCTACTCGGTCTTTCCTTCCAGGCAGTGGAAAGAGGAAAAAAAACAAACTGACAAAACGAAAAGTCGCAGTTTTCCTTGGCAGTCAGAGCTCGAGCTCAGAGCTTCTTTTTCTCTTTTAGTGTCATCATCAATACTTTCTCCTCCTTATGGTCCATCACTTGTCCAGAGGCTAGCACCAATCGTCATCCTCCGTTTCGCTGTAGGGTTCATGCAGGCCCTTGCGGGGGCCCCTCGGGTGTCCTGCTGGAGGCGGGACCTTGTGGGGCCCAGTATGTGGAGGTCCATGCAGATGTGTGGAAGGCGACGAAGATCGGTAGCCATTCGGTAAGCGTCGCTGGGTGGCAGGTTGAGCTTGGCCCTGCACGGGCCCAGTCAATGCAGTGGTGGGTGGAGGGGCCCCGTGGAGCACAGTCCTTGGTGAAGTACGACTGGGCTGCGGGTGGGGATTGTTTACAGGGTGAGGTTGTGGGGGAGGGATGGGATGAGGGTTATGTGGTGGTAGTTGAGAAGGAGGTGGCAGTGGGTGATTGGCCAAGGCATGGGGGTGAGGGTTACCACCCTGCATTGGGCCTGGCTCATAGGCAGGAGGTTCATGGTGGTGTTCATAGTCTTGGTAGTCCTGGTTGTAGAAACAGCCATCGCCTTCCATTGAACCCCCTCCTCGACCTGTTTCTCCCCAGCGAGGTGGAGGATGGTGGCCTGGGTGCCCACCTGGGTGATGACCATGGTGGCCCAGCTGGAGGCCAGTAGGTGGAGGACCCTGGCTTTGAGGAGGCTCTGGGGAGAAGTGTTGTGGAACTAGGGGCCGAGTCTGTGGTCCCCCAGGGGGCGTGGGCATGGCCTTACGGACCACGGGGGAGTACGTGACGTGAGGCCTGGGTGTCGCCGGCGTCTGTGGCAACTGCCGGCGGCCTCGGCGTGGCGTACTGGTCCCCGAGGTCGAAGGGACGGGACTTCCACTGACCGAACTACTGCCCTACACAAAAAGTGAAATAAAGCAAATAAAAAGAACGAACCACAAATTCACCGACAAAACACAGAAAAAAGTAGAAGATGGTATAAACAAAAAAAGAAAAAGAGAAAATAAAAACCCAGAAAAAATGCAGAGGGACAGAAACAGGACAGGAACAAGTGCCCCCCGGCATCCATAAGAATAAAAGCAGTAGTAGTGATGTAAGCAGAGGAGGATCCAGGCGTTATGAAAGACATCAAAGACACAGAGCAGAGGATGGGGAGCGGAAAAGATTGGAGATCAAACATGAATGAAACAACATGGGACGCAGTGGAAAAAAAGACGAGAGGAGAAAAGAAGGGTAAAGAGTTGAATTTCAGGCAAACAAAATGTAGTAAAGGGTAAATATGACTACTTAACATGCATTAAATGTGTTTCATTAGAATAGATAAGTATTTGTGCAACGTGTCATGTGTAATGTGTGTGGAGGTGTATGTTTGTGACACAGGTAAGGGGGTGGGGGAGGGGGGCATGACACAATCATTCAGACAGGTTGGCAGAAACAGCTTTTGGATAAAACAAATATACATTTTAATGCATATTTGCATGGTTGTGATTGGACATCAGGGACTTTTTCCAAACACTTTACTTACTGCAATATTAATGTCACAATATTGCATGATTGAATGAATACAACCAAACATAAATGTACAAATTACATCAAAAGTGACCTACAGTTACATTATTATAATCATCTGTAATTTCAAGGCAAAAGCCAGTATAATGTAGTGTAAACCACCAATGATGATTTTGTCGTAATTGTTTATTCTTTAAAAACTGAAATGCATTCATTTTGAAACTTTTAAATTATGCATCATTTATTTAATGCGCTATATGGAAGTCAAGATTGGATGAGTTCATAAAAACCAACTCAAAAATGTCCTTTTCCTCCCCAACGTTTTTTTTGAAAAAATATTTCATGTTTTTTTTCCCCCCATTTCAATGTTTTACTGGGACTATACTTATATTCAGGGTTGTGGTCAATTACAATTATTGCGTAATTATAATTGAATTCAGAAAATAGACTGTGTAATTGTAATTGGCATGAAAATTCTATAAAATCTGTCAATTGTAAATTTAAATAAACGCATAACTGAGAAACCTTGGTACAGTTCTATGGCGTACACGTACGTAGTTATTAACTACTAAATGAGAAATAAATTAGATAATAGATAATTGTTTTTAGTGTATTTTAAAGCTGATTAAAGCTGAAAACTGACCAGTTATCAACAGAAAGAACAAAAGGAGAAAAAAAAAGTTTTATTTGACTCAGTATTTGCGATTAATTGTAAATTAACATTAGCAATTGACTTTTAGGAGATAAAAAAAAAAAAATTAGAATTGGGAAAAATGTCAGTCATTGCAATTGTAATTGTATTGTAATTGAACATGGATAATTGTAAGCATAATTGTATTTTAAAAATGTAATTGACCACAATCCTGCTTACATTTGATAAAAATCTAAATTCTGACATTCTGTGATGTGACTAGACAGGGTTGTAGAGCTGGTTATGAGTACAGTAAGTTGCATAATATACCTCAGATTTCCTCTTTTGTAATGGTCTTATGCCACTGTCAGTTATCAAAATAACATTACAGGTCATTGAATATTACAGCTGTGAAAAGTACGCATGGGTAAAGCCACAGTTGATTTAAATTAGAGGAACTCTACTAGTCACCCACCTGTCGGTGTGTAAGGCACTCCCGGCCCTCACTGGGTGATCTCGACCAGCGCCGGTCCCGGTCCCGTTCTCTTTCAAGCTCCCTCTCTCTGGAGTGTCTGTGTCCATACTCTCCGCCTCGATCTGCTACATAGCGCTCCTTCTCCACCGAGCCGTGATGGTGGTGATGGTGGTGGTGGTGCTTACGGTCCTTAGATCTGCCGCGATCTTTGAGGTCACCTGAACTTGGGTCTGCCCCCATGCCTGATGATTAAGTTTATCAAAGGTAATATTGATATTAGGACTGATGTAAGGATCCCCTCACTCACCCCACATTCGCACACAATGGAATTTACATACAGCGGGGCAAAAAAATGTGTTTTGCAGCCACCAATTGTGCAAGTTGTCCCACTTAAAAAGATGAGAGAGGCCTGTCATTTTCATCATAGGTATAATTCAACCATGCGAGACAGAATGTGAACAAATTATTCAGGAAATCACATTGTTTAATTTTAAAACAAAATTATATGTAAATTGTTGTGTAAAATAAGTATTTGGTACTTACAAATAAGCAAGAATTCTGGTTCTCATAGACCTGTTACTTCTCGTCTATCCTCCACTCGTTACCTATATATTAAAGCTGATATCTGGAGTTTCTTAGAAATGTCTCAATGTCCTGCCCTAAACAGCTTCACTTCCTCCCACTGCCTCTCCCAATCTACCAGAAGCCACGCCTCTACTTTTCTGCATGTGCATCGCAAAACACAACAAGGTTGCATCGGGTCACATTGATATAGGTCTATGGGTCAGGTAAGAGCCAAAATCCTATTTACCTGTTTGCTGTTGTGACGCGCGGCCTTGTTTCCGTGCACAGTTCCGCATTCAATTTGACTGAAAGTATCCGCTACAGGAAGTCGAAGCCTATTGGCTAGGCAATCATTTCCATTTATATAGGGGTCTTTAGGATGAAGGTGGGACTTATATTCATAAAAGAATGTTAATTTCCCCCTCCAAAAACGTCTAAAATGCTGAGTTGCATCCCAAGAAGACCATACCCACTGTGAAGCATGGGGGTGGAAACATTATGCTTTATGGCTGCTTTTATGCAAAGGGGACCGGACGACTGATCCATATTAAGGAAAGGATGAATGGGACCATGTATCGTGAGATTTTGGGCAAAAACCTCATTCCATTAGTGAAAGCATTGAAGACGTGACAATGATCTCACACAAACCGCGTACGCAATGAAGGAATGGCTCCGTAAGACGTATTTCAAGGTCCTTGAGGGGCCTTGCCAGTCTCCAGACCTCAACCCAATAGAAAATCTGTGGAGGGATTTGAAAGTCTGTGTTGCCCAGCGATAGCCTCAAAACATCACAGTTCTAGAATATACCAGCTACAAGACTTATAGGAAACATTTGACCTCTGTCATTGCCAACCAAGGTTACATTACAAAGTATTGAGTTTAACTTTTGTTACTAACCAAAAAATAATTTTCTGCACCATTATACAAATACATTATTTAAAAATCATACAATGTGATTTTCTTTCAGTTTCTGTCTCTCACAGTACAAGTGTACCTATGATGAAAATTACAGACCTCTCTCGCCTTTTTAAGCGAAACAACTTGCACAACTTTGCTCCACTGTAGATTGGAGAAAAAAGTTGGAGAAACATGTAAGAGAGTGAGACTGCGCTTTATATTTGCAATAATAATGAGACTGATTATGAGTCTGCTCTGGCTCTCCCACCTGGATCAGCCTCATTGTAGCGACATAGTGATCTCTCAGATGCCCGGTGACCTCGGTCTTTACGCCGGTGTCCGTGTCGGCGTCCCTCCTCAGGGATGGTGTGCTCCATGTTGTAATCATCCGCCCCTCCTTTGTCTCTGTGGCCACGTCCAGACCTGCTGTGGTCCAGAGATGAGGCCGAGCGCTTCATGGGACTGTTGTCATTAATGGTCTAAGAAAATGGCAAGAAAGAGGAGAGAAAAGCAAAGAAGGGTCTTTAATTAACTTAAGTAATTGTTATGATCAATACAAAGATGCAATATGTTTAGAAATGTGCTAAACAGCTATTTTCACAAAATTATCCCAAAGATTTCACCTTACTTTAAGCCACCTGAAGATCATGAAGTACAGAAAGACAAGGGTCAAGTCAAATCCTGAATATGAATTAAATGGCATGCAGGGATGGTAAAAAGGCAGGAGTTATTTTAATTATTTATTGCATTAATTTAAAGTGATAATGAATGGGAGAAGTTCGTCTTCTCCACAGATGTGACTGAGACATCCAGGAGGCCATTGGTCTTCTGTAGGAGAGAAACCAGGGCTGTGTTCGAAATGTCATACTAACATATTACTCATACTAGGTCTGACGTCAAAATGAGTATGTGGTCACTACACTGTAGTGGATTCACATGAGATAGTATGAAAAGATTCAGCAAGGGGGAAAAACTTGGATGTTTACTATATCGGGGCAGTTTTGAAGATGCACGATGGGCACACTAGTCATACTCAACCACCCCATGATGCATTGCGAGCGAAAGGCAAGATCATTCTTGGACCGGCTCCAGGCTAAAAGGCAAATTTCTACTTTCTAAAACAAAAGCATCTCTTATTGTCTTCCATTAGTTTTTACCGCTTTTGCAAATAGAGCTATTGTTTTGAAGTTAACCAGACGTTGTGTCAGTAGCACGAATGTCGGTATGTAATTGAGCATTGCTTTAGTTCAGACAGGCACAGAAATCAAGCTAGCTCAGGCCTATCAGCTGGCAATCTATCTATCTATCTATCTATCTATCTATCTATCTATCTATCTATCTATCTATCTATCTATCTAGGAACCTCTGTCCGTGTGTCTGTGTGTGTGTCTCAAATATCTCTGCGGATCAGGATCAGACTGACCTGAGAGTTTCAACATGGCTGCTGCTTGGTTCAAGGGTGTGCAATGTTGGATTTGTTGGGACTGCAATGATACCGTTCATGAATTATTTCATAAAATTGACTTAAATTCAGCTTTGCAGAACAGCTCAATCTTGACAAGTAGTCATGGTAACTCAGGATAAGTTGAAAGCTGTGTAGAATGCACAAAGGGCTTTAAAAAAATAATAAAGTCCTAATATCCTAAAAAAACACCCTGTAAATCTTGACCAGCAGGTGTCCTCAGTGAACAATGTTTGTAACTATTGTGAGTGATAATAATACAAAATTGAGTGTTTACAAGGTCAGTTTCAAGAGGATTTAACTTTTATTCTGAATTAAAGAGGAATTAAAGCTCCCATGTAAACCATCCATGAAAAAGCTACTTAACCTCCCACTTTTCTATCGCAAGACATACTTCCTACAGGCACTGCACTAGTAGCTACTAATAACTGACTGCATCCATCCCCTAATCAGAATCAGAATCAGAAATGTTTTAATGGCCAAGTACAGTTTTCATGGTCATGGTCCATGCTTCCCGTTGGTTAGTTAATCACGGCGCCATATTTAAACTACTGCAACACGCCTACTTAAGCAAGCTTTGTCCGCAAAGCCTCACAACCCACCCCCACCCCAGCTCCTCCCCTTCTGTTTAATTAAACAGCATCTCCTGTTGCCATCTAAAGTCTGTGCTCCTGTTCCAGGGGCTCCTGCTGACCGCTCTCTCTGATTATGCCTCTCCATGTTGCTCATGGAACAGCAAGGGGGAGCTTCCTTTGCTTTGGGCTTTCCACGCAGTTTCTGGAAGGGCAGAGAGGTCCCAGGACAGAGCCAAACTCTGTTACCAAAATCTATTACCAAATCGAAACTGCATGCTAATAAAAATTTCACTAAAGTGACAGAAATGTGTTTCTGCAAGTTTTATGGATCAAGTGACCACTGGTCAATTGATCCAATTGGTCACTTTCTCACTTAAAATGCATCTTGAGAAACTTGGAAGTATACTTCAGTGGGAACGGTCACCTTCCTAATCACACTAATATAGAAGAAAGTAAATTGGTAAATGGACTTGGTTTTATATAGCGCTTTATCACCACACTGAAGCAGTCCCAAAGCGCTTTACATATCAGCTCATTCACCCAATCACTCTCACATTCACACACCAGTGGGACAGGACTGCCATGCAAGGCGCTAGTCGACCACTGGGAGCAACTTAGGGTTCAGTGTCTTGCCCAAGGACACTTCGACACATAGTCAGGTACTGGGATCGAACCCCCAACCTCTTGATCAGAAGACCACCCACTACCACCTGAGCCACGGTCACCCATATACTGTGTACTCATTAAATGTGTAGTGTTTAGTATGTTAGTATGCGATTTCGAACACAGCCCAGGGGATTGTTTTTGGTCATCTGGTTACAACACCTCCATCAGAAGGTGCTTTTAGAGTCAGAAGAGAAGTAGAGAAAAATTTCTCCTGGTTGATCTAGAATACTGTTCATTTGAAAGAGTTGGTTAAAGTTGAAGATGGTTAGCTGTGGTTCTGCCGTGGATTATTAAACTAAAGATACAATGATAAAGCCTTATTTCAATGGCATTAAGATGACTATGGCTTTTTATAGGCATAAATTCTTCTTTGCTAGCTGAATGAGTTTGGTTTTCAGAAAACAACTTTTGAGAATCTATCAAAAGATGATTCCGAGATCAGGGGAAAAAAAAGCCATGCTTAGTTAACCATTCAAAAAGTCTTAAGTGCAAATTCCAGGCTTCAGAAATTCTCAGTGTTGTTGTTGAATTAAGCATGCTTTCCAAGAGTCATGCATGTAACAGTGCACTCCTGATTTCCTGGACTTTCTTGATTCAGCAGTCCATTTGACAAGACCAGCCACAAATTGCTGACTTGGCAATAGACAGTTGATTCCACAGCATTTTTCCCCAAGCCTTAGGACTTGAGTACATTTTACAATCGATGAGTTGATCTTTTTTTCAGGCTGACTTAAACACGACACATGTTTCGGGGCATGCTGGTTGAACTACTCTGTTGAGACTACAATACAAATAGGGATTAGTATTGACAGTCATTCAAAAATGGGAACATAGCAATACATAGCACAGGCAGCATTGGCAGCAGCAGCAGCAGCTGAGCAAAGACAAACAGAAGAAAAAATGAGACTTGAAAACAATTCTACAGCTTTGATGAAGAGAGACGATAAGGATAAACCCTGTTCGATGGAAATGCAAGTCAAAGATAGTAGAATAGGAGTTTGGAAACTCCACTAACAAATGCATTCATGCCAAACCAAATAGTATGACGTTTATGTAACATTTTACTTGAGGATTTATACATAAGGCTGCCATTACCCTGTCATTAGCATTAATAAGGCTGTCATTAGGTGTCGTTTGCTAAATTATGACACCTTTCACTAAATATATGACACCATTGGAGCTATGTTGCCATTTTTGGGGTTAGGTGGAGGGATCTAGTGGGGTTAGGGTTAAGGTCAGGGGTTAGGGTAACAAAGGGTTAGGGCAGCAGTCTGCAACCTTTACTCTTAAAGGAGCCATTTTGTCTAATCTCACCCGGATTAAAGTCCTTCCGGAGCCGAAAATTAGATTAAATCGAATAATGTTATGCAAACAAATTTTTTTGAGTTAATGTATTTGAAGGGCTACAGAAAATAACTTGAATTTGATAACACATGATCACGTTGGTCAACACAAGCTAATTGCTAATTTCTTGCAACCTATCAAGCTTGCATATTAAAGGTGCGGTCTGTAACTCTTATAAAAGCAACTTTTTTGTCACATTTGCAAAAGCTGTCACTATATAAGGACAGCTTTACATCAAACTAGTAGTTTGTGTGAAAAAATCAGATTCATTGAGTCTCTCCTGCTGTTCCTGCAGCCTTTGGCAGATTGCCAGAATGCACCGCGACCGAGCAAAAAGAACCAATCAGAGCCAGGATTGTGTTTGATGGGCTGTCTGACACCTGTTGCTCACAGGCCCCGCCACTTTCCCGGAGCTAGAGTGCCGTCTTTTTTACAATGTATGGTCTGGAGGAGTAAAAGATGGAATTGGTGACTTTTCTGCTTGAAAGGTATTTATTGCTGCTCGATTTACATTATGTTTGATTTGTAGTTGTTAGAACTCTGTGGTGCATGTGTTGTTCAGGTGCGCGCAGCAGCCTCCATGTGGGCTGCTGTAAGTGACACTGTGTTGTTGCTGCTGCTGCTGCTGAGGTGTAGCACATAGAGACAGAGAGAAGCACTGCAGTAATATGCTTTTAACAGAGCATGTTATATTACTGTGATGTTGCTGTTGGACTAACGTTAGCTTGCTAGAGCCTCTGAAGGAGGGACTTTGGAAAGTTTGGAGGCAGGGCAAGAGAGCAGCGCGGAGGGAGGGGGAGAGGGGGGTCTGAGAGTTGCGGACTGCACCTTTAAGATGGCATGTTGGCAGTTAAATAAAGCTTTCCACACACAAATAAAATCTCTATTTTATTTTTGTTAGTTTAGTTATCTAACAAGGGATTTAAAAGAAGAGTAACTAAACCCCAAACCCACCTATTCTGCTGAATATATATGTATTTGGGTATGGTAGTGCTGTTGATTGATCCTAGTCTAACTTTTAACAATTTAGTAAAAGTATTTTAATTTTGCGTATTTAGTTGCAAAATGTCAGAGTTACTAACCACTAAGGGTTGAACGCCGGCTATTACAAGTGAATTTTGCTACTGGCTGAAATTGATTCTTTAGATTGCCCTGCGACATCAACTTTCACTTTTGGCCACGCCCGTCCTATATGACCTGAGTGGAGGGAGGAGGGTTTCCTCCAATTACAACCCTCAGTGAGTTTAATTGACATTTTAATTGAGGATGTCTAATGCTACGTGTGTAAAACGATGAAATGGTTTTATCATAATTTTATTTGGAGTTACTGTCATGAATCATCAATACCCTCTGTAAGAAAATAACAATTCTTTATTTCAATTTATTTATTTTTTTTTGTTTTTTTGTTTTGTTTTTGTACATACTTTTTTTTTTTAAAGCTATAGGGAGCCAATGGTTCCCTATAAAGCTATAGGGAGCCATTGGAACAGAGTCAAAGAGCCACATGAGGCTCAAGAGTCGCAGGTTGCAGACCCATGGGTTAGAGTAACTAACGACACTAAATAACAGCCTTCCTGACACTTTATTCATGCTTTATGTATAAAACTTCAATTAAAGTGTTACCAAAGTTTCTCCGCATTCTAAAAACAATAAAGACAACAAAAAGACATGAAGAATAAAGAAAACCTTTTGAAATGTTTAAAAGAAACGAGAAAAGAACAAAAGGGGAGAAGACAGAAAAGACACAGTACATACACTGAGTTTACTGCCACGCTGCTTCCCTTTCCTTCGCTGCTATATGAGCACAAAGAAGACACGCAAACACACACAGAGCCACAGACACACCACAGGTATGACACACATGGAGCATACACACAGAAGAGACAGAGAGGGGCGGGGTGGGGGGGTGGGATAGAGGGAGAAGTGGATAGTTTGAGCAAAAGGACACAACAAGGAAGTCAAATCCAAAGTGTTATTTGGAGAATTAACCGGTAAAACACACGGAAGTGGAGAGAGGCAGAAAAAAGTAGGAGGGATGGAGAGAGAAGGGCAGCAGAGAAGGTGCACAAGGAGGAGGAGGAGGAACACTTACCACAGAGATGCCACAACAGTGTTATACAGACAACAGCACCAATACAGTGATGAGCACAGTTAGCTAAATGCGCACACGAATGAATATGCAAATAATACACAAACCTGCACAATCACAGACAGCAGCAGATATCAAGAGGGCAGTTACACTAGTGTGCACATAGAAAACTACCTAGAATAACTCCTACTGAGTAAGGTTAGATTACAGCTTTTAAAGGAAGGAATAAATCAATTAAAAACACAAAAGCAAAATGAAACAGGGTCCTATGAAGAGGAGGGAACAATGTAAGTGTGTATCTGTGTGTATTCACTGAAGGGCTGCGTGTGAATAAAAGCTGGAGCTGATATGAAACACCAAGAAATGGATGAAAAAAGTAAAAGTGAAACTAAAACTCAACAAAATGTATGGGGAGTCTTACTTGGCCTTTTCCTGCTTTTGAAATAAAAAAGGACAAAATGATTGATACATATCGATCACATTGATCAACCTTGTATTAGCCACACTTTGTTGCCTCATCTCATTATCTATACCTGCTTATCCTGTACAGGGGATGCTGGAGCCTATCCCAGCAGACATCATAAATAATAATAAAATACGGGTGTCAATCGAGGGCCACAAATACAGACATGATGAAAGCCCCCCGCCAAAATAAAACGGCAACTGCTGCTATTCTTTGAATATTGTAAATCAGGGTTTTTCAACCTTGGGGTTGGGACCACATAAGGGGTCGCCTGGAATTTAAATGGGGTCGTCTGAAATGTCTAGTAATTGATAAAAAAAAATAAATTACTGATTGTAAATACATTTTTGAATAAAAAAAAAATTAAATCAATACATAATCTTAAACAAAGGTTTCCTATAGTTTCATTTTATTATTTATTGTTTTTTTATTAGTTTTATATGTTATTATTATTATTATTATTATTATTATTATTATTATTATTATTATTATTATTATCATTATCATCATTATCATCATTATTATTATTACTATTATTATTATTATTATTATTATTATTATTATCATCATTATCATTATCATCATTATCATTATCATCATTATTATTATTATTATTATTATTATTATTATTATTATCATTATTAATAATAATGATAACAATATTGTTTTGTATTTTGTAAATTGTTGTATTATTATTTTGTTAATATTCTATTTATGTTACTGCCTACTGGTGTTTTTCTATTGAATTAAATCTTTTTTATTAAATCAAAACAAAATCTTAAACAACTGTTTTATATAGTTTCATTTTATTATTCTTTTATTTGTTTATTTTTTTGTTATTATTATTATTACAATAATAATAAGATAATGCTGCTGCTGTTGGTGTTCTATTGTTTTGTATTTTGTATATTGTTGTATTATTATTTTGTATTTATTCTATTCATATTACTGGTGTTTTTTCTATTTTGTTTGTTTTTCTATTTTTATTCTAATACTATTTTCTTTTACTCTATTTATTATTTTTTTAAGGGCTTAACGGGGAACATGGGATTACTATTTTGTTATATACATGTTATGCACATAAAGACAATTACAAATGCTTAAATCCCTGAATAGGGCATAAGGCAGTATAAACCCCCCCATGTAGGATGCCATTTTTTCACAGAGCTTCAACACCTTGTTGTGTTTAATATTAATAAAATTAATAAAAAATTAACTAAAATCAGTGATAGTACAAATATAATTGTTCTATCCATTTTTAAAGCCAACATGGGTGAAGTTCCACTGATCTAAGCTCATGTCACCATGGCAACAAAACTTAAGGCAATAAGCCAGACCTTGGTTCAGGTGATCAATCCAAACACAATAATGTGAAACAGACGTAATGCATGTGACAGAGAGACAGCGGAAAGGTGAGAATGCTGCTCACTTGGTTGTCGCCCGGGAGGCGGGGCATGGAAGCGGCCCTGCCGTGGCCTTCCATTGGTGGAAATTGCTCAGTATCCGAGAAACCATCCTGCCCCATCTCTCTCATCTCTACTGTCTGTAAACAGAGGAGGAGAGCAGGGGATGGTGTGACTGGCTGCCATGAGGAAGCACAGGGGGCGAGTGGACACGTTGGTTATCCATAGAAAGCAGAGAACCAAGAGTTTCACAAAGACAAACAAATGTTGACAGTGAGAGCATTTGGCCAGTCTGTGGATAATGATAATGAGTGAACTTAAAAACTTTTATTCTTTTTTCTACATTTGAACTTAAAACCACTAAAAATGATAACTTGTTTTAGCTATTATTAATGGAGCCGATGTATGCATGTATAAGGGTATATTTTTTAATATTTGTGTATCATTGGGCAACTGTGATTGTCTGATCCGAGAGCCACATTATCAACATTCATGTCAGTATTAAGAATAACATTACAGAAGGACAGAACAAAAAGTTTTTTCATTGTTGTCTTTTTGTGTGGGTTTTTTCTGAGTTTTGTGTGTTTTTTGTCATTTTGTGTTTTTTTTGTCATTTTGTGTATTTATCTCTCATTTTGGGAATTTCTGCTGGTATTTTGTTTATTTTATGAGTCTTTATATGTCTTTTTGTTATTACTTGTGTGTTATGTTTGCATTTTGTTTATTGTCAATCTGTGCCTTTTTGGATTTTTTGTCAGTATTTTTGTCACTTTGGGTATTTTTTCTGTCATTTTGTGTAATTGTTAGCATTGTGTGTTTCTTTAATGTCATTTTGTATGTGTTGTTGTTTTGTGAGTTCAGGTGGTTATTTTGGGCCTATGCTATGAAGCTAGATAAATATATGGATTAATCTCCAGTCTCCAATCTTCACCTAACCAAACATTCCCTGTCAGAGGGAAGCTGTCCTACGAAGGTCGATAACAACACGCACATGCATAAAAGCGTGAGATTATTTATGATAATAATCAACTGGATGAAAAACGGACAGCACTCTGATCAGTTTCCTTTTATTGCAGCCCACATGTAGTAGTAGCAGACCTATTTATCACACACACACTGGGATGAGAGCATGTTGTTTCACAGTCTGTAGTATTTTCCAGCTGATACGGTCAGCCTCACTAGCATATGAAGGAATGAGTGAATTAATTAATGACTTCACCCGTCCGCGCATACGAAGACACAGGCTTCATCAGCTGACTGTAGATCAGTCCATCAGATGTAAATATATAGGATGTCATTGGTAAATGAAAGGATTGCATCAATGTCTAAATAATCTCTCTTCTGTCAGATCTGATCCACACAGTGACGTGTTCACACATCCCCTTTTATTGGCCAGCTCGCTTTCTAAGAGATCTGATTGGTCAGGAGGTGGGACTTTAGCACTTGCTAAGATCCTAGACAGAGCATAACCTGCTCTCGACCAGGTTAGTCGTTCAGCCTAAGTTACCATGGTGATTTAGCTCCAGAAGACGTTAGCAAGCTTCGTAGAACAGCACACTGAATAAATCTCTGAAGTAGCGCGATAAGAGATAATCTCGCTTCGTGACATACCCCTCTCGTGTGTCTCATGTCCTTTTGTGTGTAATATGAGTCTTTTTTTGTGTATTTTTGGAATAATTTCTGTTGTTGCTTCGTGTATTTTTGTTGACATTCTGTGAATTTTGCTGTTGTTTTGTGTGTTTTTTTTAGTTACTTTGTGTATAATGTTGGGCTTCATATTACTTCCACTTTCTTGAATTACAATTTTCGGTGGATTTATCTTGAATGTCGCACAGAATTAGACCGATGGCTGCATGAGGCCCCTGGACCGCCAGTTGCCTATGTTTGATTCAATGTTTCATTTGGCTTTCATTGACATTTTTGATCAGCACATTGAATGCAATTCCTTTTAAAACACGAACATTTATTTTTGAAAAGCTCATGGTACAATAAATAATATAAGGTGTCATAAATCCACAGTTATTGCTTTAAACTGAACACTATGCTATAGTTCCGACTGTTTTGTGTAACATTGCTTCAGTTGAAAGATTGTGATCTAGACTTTTGGGAAAAGCACAAGCGGCTGCTTTAAAATGATCAGTGACTCAGAGATTTGCTAACGCTCTGCAGGAGGTTAACTGCAGATAAAACAGCATGAGGTGCTACTTAAAGATATGGTACATAGTGTACTGTGAGAATAAAGCACGTCTTCAAAGAGTAACAAGTAAGGTAAGATTTTTTTAAGATGGAGATAATTAAAAAAGATCAAATGGAACGAATGAAAAACGGCCAAAATAATCGTGTCTAGAACATAGAATCTCTATTTGTACCAAAACAGAGCAGCGAAAGTTTGTTGGATGTTGTTGTGCAGCAACTTTCATAGATGTTGTTACTAATGATGGGAATGAAATGGTCATCTTTACACGTGTAAAGATTGTAATCCTTCAGCTGTCCTTTCAGACTTCCTGTGGCAGTGATGAAATGGAAATAGAAACAAATGTTGAATGAATAAAGTGTTTGGAAACTGCTGTATATTCTATGTTTTGTGTTGTGTGTGTGTGTGTGTGTGTGTGTGTGTGTGTGGTCCTGGGTAGGCTGATGTTTCCTCTGTCTACCTGAGAGTTGCTCAGGCTTCCCAGGCTCCCCTCCGGTGGTCCCTCAGGACTCCAGCTGCTCACTTTCTGGGACATCTCCTGAGCACGAGCCGTCACCCAAGATTGGCTTTCTGGGATTCCGCCCTCTACTGGCCTGTGAGACACACAGAAATACACACACCACGAATCTGTAATCACACAAAACCCCTTATGATCAGCCAGGGACACAGCCTGGCATACCAGGCATCGACCCAAAGTGGGTCGTATTCTACGTTTCTTTTTAATTATTATTTTGACATGACCCATTTCTTCATTTTCTATATCACTTCCAATTGAGTCGGCCAACCACTCATCATTGGCTAGCAGTGTGTTGTCAATCAATCATGCGCTGACAGGGCTGTCAATCACTACATGAGCCAGGCTAGGGGCGGGGCCTCATGCACGGGATGGGCAAAATGTTTGCTAGCATTAACTGGCCAGGAAAAAATAAACAGGAGGAAAAAATGCCCCGGGTCGCATGGCGCTGAGAAACAAAGATAAAGTCTGCTGCTGGGCCGGGAGACGAGTGAGGAGCGGCCGACTCAGCATCGAGGGCTGATGGTGATAAAGCGATGAGTAAAGTGTCAGTAAAGTGACAAAAAATGAGTAACAGGAGGCACAAAATGGTCCAAAATTGGCAAAAACATGAATAGAAAAGAATGAAAAGTGACTAAAATGGGCTAAAAGCTGTCTCAAGAGTGGCAAAAAAGGACAAAAAAGAGGAAACAAGTGGTATGTAAAGGCACAAGTTAGCTTAAATGAGCAAAATGTGGCAAACAATATAGTGAAAAAGGTATTAATTGGAAAGGAAAGGTACTTAATGGGCAAAATGTAGCTTATTTGGATGAAAACTAGCAAAAAATGGTTAAAGAAAGGATAAAAATTGGATAAAACTGTGAAAAATAATTGTCAAAAATTGACAAAAAATAGGAAAAAAGGGATGTTTATTGGCAGTTAAATGGCAAAAATGGGACAAAGGAAGTTAAAAAATTGCCAAATATATGCAGTAGGTAAAAAGGGGTTAAAAGTGTACCCCTTTTAATGTTTTCTAGTGGAATAATAATTAAAATTAAAGCTGCAAGCAGCGTCGGGATGTGACGCACGTTGAAGTGTGTTGCATGGCAGAAATGTTAAAGTGTTGAGACGTAGCTGACCATTTTCAAGGATTATATCACAAACTTTCCTGCAATGTTCTGTGCAAATATAATGCCTAAGATTTCCTTTTACCAATAGGTGGCGCTATGACTATCAATGATGGTTCGGTTAAACCATGACTCATTTTTTCGGCAAACTCTTAATAACTAAAGTCTTTACACTGGCTCCCAGTCAGCCTCAGAATAGACTTTAAAGTTCTGCTGCTGGTGTATAAATCTGTGAATGGGTTTGGTCCAGAATACATCAGTGACATGATAGTCAGGTATGAACCCAGCAGGTCTCTCAGATCTATGGACACAGATCAGATAGTGGAGCCCAGAGTTCACAGTAAACATAGTGATGCTGCTTTTAGTTGTTATGCTGCAAAGAAGTGGAACAAACTGCCAGCAGAGCTGAAGTCAGCATCTAATGTGAACATTTTTAAATTAAAGTTAAAGGTACTTTTTTTCTCTACTGCATATGATTGAGAGAGAAATTTTTTGTCATGTTGTTGATGTAATGACGATTTTACTGATGATTTTAATTGATTTTACTGATGATTTTAATTGATTTTACTGATGATTTTAAATGTTCTTATTGATTTTAAACAATTGAATGTTTTATCATGTAAAGCACATTGAGTTGCCTTGAGTATGAAATGCGCTATACAAATAAATTTGCCTTGCCTTGCCTTAACTACCATAAGCTTCGCGTTCGCACACATGCCACACGATCCCCGTATGCTGTGAAAAGTTGCTGGTGAGAACCCTCTTGTGGTCGTGTGATAAAAATTCATAGCAGTACTTACCCAGATCAGGGAGTTCCTCAGTGTACTGAAGTAATAGCTCTTCAGTACACTGAAGAATTCTGACATCATCAATTCAACAGAATTTTGTAGACGTTCCATAGTGATGATGTCATCAGTCCAAGCTGGAAGCCAATACAATCGGGGGGCACTACTGAGTCATTTTGCCAATCACATGTTTAATTTCCCCAAAATATCAAATTTTTTGCCTGTCCTAATAAGCATACAAATTTTCATGAGTTTTTGAACGTGTTTAGGCCCTCAAAAATGCGATCATTTCCTCCAAAAGAAAAATAATAATAAAAATTAGGTGCATTACAATAGGGTCTTTGTGCTTGGGCCCTTATTAAGACATAAAGAGCCACATGTTTAACATCCTGATTAAATATCTGCTTTATCATGGTTTTAGTAAATATTTGCAAATCTAATTTTGGTAGCCTCAGAAAAAAAAGCCTTGCTCCCCTCTAAGATCTTTGGCTCCTCCTCCGGGGGGTCACAAACTAACCTGGCAAGAACCAGATTGATGTGTAGCCCTCCCTCTAACTCAAGTTCTCCACATCGATCTGGGTCTGTGTCTGGCGAATCCTTTCGGAACGAGGGAGGGACATGAACAGAATGCTTGAAGCGCCTGTCCACTATGATTTGTTTTAGCCAATCACACGGTAACAAATTGGTGCGGATTGGTGCGGCGTCTGCAGTGATGCGGAGTCTGCACCAGTCCGTCATTGTAAAGAGGGAGCTGAGCCAAAAAGCGAAGCTCTCTATTTACAGGTCGGTCTACGTTCCAACCCTCACCTATGGTCATGAACTTTGGGTCATGACCGAAAGAACAAGATCACGGGTACAAGCGGCCGAAATGAGTTTCCTCCGTAGGGTGGCTGGGCTCTCCCTTAGAGATAGGGTGAGAAGCTCAGTCATTCGGGAGGGGCTCAAAGTAGAGTCGCTGCTCCTCCGCATCGAGAAGAGCCAGATGAGGTGGCTCGGGCACCTAATTAGGATGCCCCCTGAACGCCTCCCTAGTGAGGCGTTCAGGGCACGTCCCTCCGGAAGGAGGCCCCGGGGAAGACCCAGGACACGCTGGAGAGACTATGTCTCTCGGCTGGCCTGGGAACGTCTCGGGGTCCCCCCGGAAGAGCTGGAGGAAGTGGCCGGGGAGAGGGAAGTCTGGGCCTCCCTACTGAGTATGCTGCTCCCGCGACCCGGAAACGGCTAAGCGGGAGAAGATGGATGGATGGATGGACGGTAACAAATGATGTCGTCATCGGCATGCGCTGCAGAGACGTTGCTACAACAACAAGGCTCCGCTTTGCCATCCAAAAATGCACAAATCGCCTCTCGCTGCTGGTCTTTTAAAAGGAAATACTGGAGTTTATAGCAGTTGTCGACATCTTTCTATTTTGATTCCGAGCTAATAGCGGTAGCCCAGCAAGTTCCTCTCCCCCCAACTGCACATGCGCCAGTTTTGCTTCGGCGCTTCAGCCTTCGACACACCTGGATATCCCGTCCTAATCACAACACTGGATCATGATTGGTTCGAACCGGTTTGGTTCGGGTTTGAAAGGCAAAGGCGGGAGCAGCACAAGATGAATGCTGGTGTTTGTGAACACCAGGAAAATTCATCTTGCAGGCAAGGTTAGTCACGGACCCCAGGTTTTCCAAGGGAGGCCCGCAAACAGCATCTTGCATTGGGCCCCCACAAAGCTAGAAAAGGCCCTGCCCGTTAGTCTGGTCTCATCCCTAGTCATGAAATCACTTGTGTTGTAATCGGACACTATAAAGAATAAAGATTGATTGATTGCTATAGCTGTCAATTTTAGTCGTTGAGCTACGTGCTTTATTTGTTCATTGCGATCAAGGAATATGACTGTACTTTATAGTTTGAATAAGACATTTTACTCACAGGCTTTTGGTAGTGTCTGTTTCTGGCAGAGGGAGGGCGTTGTCCAGTCCTGGACCATCGTTAGCGGGGGTAGTGGGCTCCACACGCTGAAACAGTAATGGCGTCCGATTCTGTAAAACAGATGAAGAGTTGTTGTAGACTATTAGGTGGACTGAACGAGGCATGATGCAGTGGAGAGAGATAAGGAAAACCAAACTACAGGAGAAGAGAGGAACTCCTGAGGAAGTGAATCCTAGCCGCTGCTGAAGGCTTGAAAAACCACTAAAAACTACTGCCAAAGACCATTCTGGGAACTAAGTTTATACACCACATTCACAAATAAATTACCAAATAAGAAGAATGAGAGGGAATTAGGGATGTAGCGATTCACTGAACTCCCGATACGATTTGATTCACGATACTGGGTTCACAATACGATTCTCTCACGATTTCTTTTACAAAATGGGACTGTAGACAAATGATGACTGAAAAACATTCCCTTGTATTTTTTGGGAAAATACTGTACTATTTTCCTTTTATTTTTCATTGTCAAAAGAATCCCTTGATAAACTATTCAAAACAGTGCAATTTAACTAAAAATAAATCTTGAATGAAATAAATAAAGGAATAATACAAAAAGAAGATTATTAATTTAAATTCCGGTTCTACAGTAAACAATGCAAAACTGCATAATAGTTCTTTTTCTTTTTAAAAGTGCAACTAAAAATGTATTTTGTGTCTTAACAATTGGACTTAAAAAAAAACGAGTCATTGCATTGTATTTATATCAGATATTTGTTTGGACCAGCAGAGGGTGCTGGTTAACCAGTGGTCGGTTGGCATGCAGCTATTCTAGCAATGAAGAAGAGATGCTATGCGCTAGCAGACAAAGCTATTAGAAAAACATGACTTTTACAAATATTCATGTCATATTACAGATAATCTTTCGGTGCTGAAGGGGTAAGGAATCATTTATGAACATGTTTAAGAGTAGCAGGCGGCAAGAAAGAAAGTATTAGCAGATTCCGCCCGCCGCCTCCGCTTCTGGACAAGAGAAGGATAAATATATAGCGCCCTCTGCTGTTTAAAAAAGTACTGAGATTCAATTTTCACAGTATCGGTGTGAACCGTGATACCTATGAATCGATTTTTAACTGCCTTACGATTAATTGTTACATCCCTAGAGGGAATGAAAAATTGTGTTTGTATGTCTCAATAAAATGACCAACAAAAACCCCCATAAGGAAAAACTTTTCTAGAGCCATGACAGCAGAATTAGGTTTTTTAAAGCAAGAAACCACTAAAAAAAAAAGCAGTTTATAGGATAACTCATGCATAAGCATCTACTTGGAGTGAAGTTTATGAAAGATGTGAAGTCAGACATTTTTTTGTCACAAACAAAACAAAACAATGCTAATTACTATAAACAAGTTTTGAATGTACCAGTAACTTAATTCGTTTTTCAGCGAGAGCAAAGCATGACAAAGGTCATTGGTTTTTTTTTACCTCCCTTTAACTATGAAAGATGCATTACATTTGCTGTCCTCACACTAAACAGGTTGAATATATCCTACAGTTAACTTTGAAATATCAATAAATTATTGATTAGTATTAATTACATTATAACTAACGTTATTAGATTAATACAATAAGAATAACAATATTTTATTATAACAAATATTTAAAACCTGCATATTACTGTACCACGGTATTCTATAATTGAATATATATAAAGCCTGTTTATATAATTATATTCATGGTGTGGACTCAAGGAATTCAAATGAATACATAACAGTAACACTTCTGCTTTTGGCTGTAACTAGTTCCCTAACGTATTTAATTCAGTAATTACCTCTGTTACTGTTACTTCATGGTGGGATACTGCATCATTTTTATGTAGATTATTAAAACAATTCATTTTTAGCTGGCTGTTCTATGTCATTTCTTTTCACACTCACGGCAAATGGGACACAAAATGTGTGATATGTGTGTAATAAAAATAACAAATGCAAATTAAGGGAAACTTTGAAGTTAATCCACAGTGTGTATTATTCTCCATACAACAAGTAGTGAAATAAAGACTGTAAGACATTGGAACATTAGAATTTTTTTTTTAAAGTAACTTAAACGTTGCTTTTTACATTAACACATTGTTTTTTTTAATTTAAGTAATCAGTAAAATAAATGAGTAACTTGTCAGTATTTTTCACAAAAGAACCAAACACTCTTTATACTATATATATATATATATATATTTATATTATATCGTGAAAAAATTAAATAAGTGAGAGGGTAGGCAGCAAAAATAGAAAATAACAATAAGTCAAAACATCATTAAGCCAAACTGTAAAAAAAGGCGGTTGAGAGGACTCTGTTTCAGGCAACTAAAGGATACAAAAACTATTACATTGTTTTGCATTGCTGTAGTGACCAAATCTCTGCCATAAATAGCTATATGAGGGGATGGATGAATTCGTATGCCCAAAATGTCAGAGATTGCTGTAAAAAAGGATATCCAATATGAATGTAGTTTGGGGCATGCCCAGAACATGTGGGTATTGCACTGAGCAATATATATTTATTCCCATTGCTGCTATAATGCTCTCCTATTGTACATTTTCTGATTTTATTTTATATTTTTACTAGCTTATTGTATTCGATTTATTTATTTCTTTATAGCTGTACTCTTGCTCCACCAGAGTTGTCCTTTAATTTCGTTGTAGATTGTGTATGATGACAATAAAATCTCTAACTTCTAAAGTTGCAGGGAGATGGAGACCACCTGCTGCACCTCTCATCCATCTTTTTAGGGTAAAGCTTTGAGTTTGTTTGTTAACACTTTATTTGAAGTTTTATACATAAGGCTGACAATACGCTGTCATTATCGGTCATTAGCATGAATAAGGTGTCATGAAGGCTGTCATTAAGTCATTCGCTAAATTATGACACCTTTGGAGCTATGTTGGAGTTTTTGGGTTAGGTGGCAGGATCTACAGGGGTTAGGAAGGGTTAGATTTAGGGTTAGGGTTAAGTTTAAGATTAGGGTTAGGGTTAGGGGTTAGGGTGACGAATGACACTTAATGACAGCCTTCATGACACCTTATTCATGCTAATGACAGATGCCATGTCATAATAATAAACAGCGTATTGTCAGGCTATATGTATAAAACTTCAAGTAAAATGTAATTGTTGAACTATAATGGAGTCAAAAAGGTACTTTAAATTGAATCAGAGAGAGTTTAGCACAGCTTGATGATTGGTTACCAGCTTTCTTAAAATTGATTGGATATGATCATTTCCAGCTCCGATTCCCATCTAGTTTGGATGTTGAGGAAGTCAGGAGGATGTGGCAGAAAGAGATGTGTCCCCTAGGAAGTCATTTAACTTTAAAGCTGGGGTACTCAAATAATTTTCTTTCATTAAAAAAAAAAAGATTCTTATTAGCATCATATAGTATATGGTAAAAGTAATCATTTCTGAAAAAATTATACGTCTGCGAGCTGTCTGTGCCTTATAATTAAGTATTTTAGTTAATAAAACCCCAGAAGACAAAGTCTTGGCGGTCACCCCCTCCAGCTCCAATCACAGGATTTAGAGAGAGGAGGGGTGAGCAGAGCCCATGAAGGAGCCTCCTCATTGGCTGCCGCGATATATAGTGAAGCACGTGCACGGTGCTAACACGTACCCGTGACAATGCCATTTATTTTCGGCAACAAAATACGAACTACGAGATGCTTGGATGCAACTTCAGACTGTCAACCTATGCGTGTGCACGTTCAGCGCTCGTGCGCGACTTCGTGCACTTCCAGAGGAGGAGACTGGGAGGGATTATCAGAGTGGGGGGCGGGATTTACGGTTCAAATTCAGCCATGCCCCTCTGTCATGGTTCAAGATTCAGGTAGTGCAGCTTTAAGAGGGCCCTGTTTTAACACTATAAAACACCTCCAACTGAACAACATGTTAAACAATTTAACAAGTTTTTTTTTTTTTTATGGACCCTTTCCAAAAATTTGAATATAATGGAAAAGTTGTTTAATTTCCGTAATTCCATTCAAAAAGTTAAACTTTCATAGATTATGGATTCAGGGCCCACAATTTAAACAATTTCAAGTATTTATTTGTTTATTTTTACATAATTTTGGGCTTCCAGCTCATAAAACCCACAAAAACAGGAATTCAAATAATTAGAATACTGTGAAGAAATCACCATTTACTTTTCAGTTTTTGCAGGAAAAAAAAGAGGAGAAGAAGGACTGGACTGTTGGCCAGTTGTCCAAGGTTCTCTTTTCTAATGAAAGTAAAGTGTGTCTTTCATTCAGGAATCAAGGTCCAAGGGTTTGGAGGAAGACAAGTGAGGAACAGAACCCAAGCTGCTTGAGGTCCAGTGTGAAATATCCACAGTCAGTCATGATTTGGGGGGAAATGTTCTGTTCTGTTCCTCACCTGTATTCTAATTATTTGAATTCCTGTTTTCGTGGGTTTTATGAGCTGGAAGCCCAAATTATGTAAAAATAAACAAATAAATACTTTAACTTTTTGAATGACATTATGGAAATGAAACAACTTTTCCATTATATTCAAATTTTTTGGAAAGGGTCTGTATGTCGTAATGGTTAGTAACGTTGTTGAAATGTCTGTAACCATAAGATGGCAGCAATGTTTTTACCCAATAAGAAGCATCGCTCCTCATGAGCCTTTCACAATCACAAACAATGTACGAAACATGTGACGTGAAAGCACACACTCCTCACCTGTTCGTCACGAAGAGCCTGCGATCGTTTGATTTTGCTCTGCCGATAGTACTCCATGATCATCATGGCAGCATAGATTTTCCCAACCGTTAAGTCTGTAGCTGCTGAGAGAATGACAAGTTACCCTGGAAGATTAGACCCTTTGGTATGGACCCTGAGCGCGAGGAATGGCAAAGAACACGCATGCACACTCACTGTTAAACACATTACAAACATACACAGAGCAAATAGTCTTTTCACTGACAGATGTTAGCAAATATTTAGCTTCTACTAGCTGCAGCAGAGTTTACTTTAAAGCAATGGTATCAAGTATTTTCTGGAGTTCAGGTTTTTCGTGAAGCGCAATGTAATCCAAACAACAAATAAATAACAACAGCTTGAAAATCTATTCCTGATTTTAGTCTTACAATGTACGCTTTAACAAAAATATTGCAGATCGTATGTTTGACACCACTGCTATGAAGTAACGGGACAAGTAAACACATGTTTACTTCTAACATTATTCATTATAGAGTATAGAAAAGAAGAGCATATACAAAATTTAACTAGATAACAAAATGCAGCCACACAAGTTATAGTCAATAAATATTTAGCAACTGTGGAATTTATTGAAAATGTATGTTTAACTTGATTTCAAGTGTATGTTGAAGCTGAATTACTGCGAAACAAAGGCGCTTGTATTTTGTCAACAGAACTTCCCTGGAGTGAAAAGACGTCTATAGAGAGTTGATCTATAGTGGGGCACCCTCTGATCTCAGGCAAAAGGAGAAAACTACATGTGTTAGCGCTAAGTGAAGTAAAAAGTGTGTTTTCAGGTGTATATGGTACATTTTAGGACATCCTCAGGTCTCACAGTGAGGTATCACAAAAACTTCTGTCATTTGTCAGACCAAACGCCATCAAATGACACGGCCTCAGGTTTCAATATAAAAGTCATCAGGCTCAATGGCCTCAGGCCGTAAAACACGGCATGACGTTGTATTTTGAAGAAAACAAAAATACACATGACGTCATCAATATGTGCTGCTTCAGATACGAGAGTAAGTTGAAGACTGTTATTTTCTATTTATTTTGAAAGGCTAAGATATAACGTTTCATTTAACTATGTATTTATTAATCAAACAATACGTTGATATATCTTAACACTTCAAAAATAGAAGGAAAAAATGGCTTTTCAACTTACTTCGTCTTGTATACTTCTGGTTCCTTCAAAATAAAACGCCATGTCGTGTTTTATGGCCTGAGGCCATTAAGTGTGATGACTTTTATTTGACGTGTCATAAGACGCCATTTGGTTTGACAAGTGGGCCCTTTTCATCTGATAGAGGTTTTGCTGAGTCATGAGTCCATTACTCACTCTAAGACCTGAGGATGTCCTAAAATGTGCACCGTACAGGTGAACAACAGGTTTAGCAACTACTTGTTTCTTAGAACATTTCCTTTTTTTGCGTGTTGGGAATTGATGACGTGCCAGCGGATTCAGAGGGTGCAGCCGTGACAAAGACTGGCTGAGTGAAGCGAACCTCTGGTGGCGTGAAGAGAAACATCGTTGGAGCGCCGGGCAGCACAAAGGTGGTTGACTCAAGCCACGTCGTCGTGCGTGCACCTGTGCTCTGTAACTTACACTTATGAGGTGTGACCAGCAAATCCAGGTTCTTCTGAGACAGGTTGGGCCAGATCGCCATCATCTCTTTCCTTAGCTCTGCGTCCATCTGGTGCTTGTCGATCCCACCTGATCGTATTTAAACGCGAACATGCGCACACATGCAATAATACACAGAAATACATGCCACAAACATTGATAAGTATACACAAAAACAAAAATGCACATGTCGTCCACATACAGAAACACAAACATCATTCATATATAAATAGAAAGGACATACAAACATGAAAACATGAAAATGTGTTATTATTTGGATAAAAGTAGGTCTGTGAACAATTATAAATACACCAAAGCAAGTCATACTCAACTTTAGTTTAGCATTTGGGGCCTGTACTACGAAGCTGGATTTCCTCTTATCATGTGTGTCCTGTACTACGAAGCTGGTTAACTTTGTACGGGGCTAAATCACCTGAGTAACTTAGGCTGGACGACTAACTGGTAGGATATGAGCGAGTATGAAAGTCCCACCTCCTGACTAATCAGTTATCTTGGAAAACAACCAGCCCAAGGTTGGATCATTATGTGAACACGCCTCACAGAGCTAAAACAAAAAAAAAAATTAAGAAGAAATCAGGATGGAGCTGATTGTAAATGGGACGTTACATTTTATTTTTTACAGCAGTTTTACTGTGTTTTTGACTCAATGCTGGGATTCATTGGATTTTGAGACTACATTTAAGGGTATATATAGATTCAGTAAGACATGGCATCGCTTTAACAGTGAGGAGTGCTGGCTTGTTAATTTTGGCATTTTTTTTCCCCAAGTTTGATAAAATAATTGACTGTATTTAATGTGATGGTTGTGTCTTAGAATGGTTTATATGGTTAAAAACAGAACATTCTGAGCTTTCAACAGTATGTGATACTTGACGTGATATGCTGCTTTATTTGAGAAGCATTTAATCCCTTAAGAGCGTGAATGAGTGAGAACATGCATTTTGACCCGTATTCGGGACAGTGGACATTAAGGGGTTACGACGCATCAATGCGACTATTTGTAATCAGCATTATCAGTTATGTTACTAATCATTTTTGCATTATTGTATATGTTACCCACATTGTGGTTGGCGCGACTCTCATTACGATCGATATATTTAATTAAACTTTTTCTTTTGCCCCCCTGGCAAAAATCTCAAACTTGCCCACTTTATGATGTAGGCTGAGCTGTATGAACGCAGCATCAGAGCCGCAGAAAAAGGCTTAAACTGATGAGAGTGTCTGTTTTCTCTGATGAATATTGTATAATCTCACTAATTTAAGCATTAAAAGTCATCAACTCCTGCATTCATTTCTTCCTGATTTTTTGCAGCAACAGCGTTGTCTTTGGTCTGAATCATTGATTTTAATTTTTCATATTTTAAAAAAATCATTCCTCAATTGTGACGTAGTCTGCATGGTTTCTCCATGTTAGTGATTGATCCGACGCTGCAATCTCCATCCATTTCACTAGAGCTCGCACGTAGCCAGGCTCAAATCACCTCGCTTAAGTGAACGTGTTTATATCCTGCTTCGTAGGACAGCGGCTCTTTAAAGGAGAATGTTTGGTTAGGTGAAGCCCGCTAACAGAGAAATATCCTGGATATACTTATCCAGCTTCATAGTACAGGCCCTAAAAGTTACATTGGTATCTAATTATAGATATGTAAAGAAAGCAATTCCACCTAATTAAAACTAGTCTCTACAATTATACAGTAGGTGACAAGATAAAACTTTTTCCTTGAGCAAACAAACCAGAAAATTCCACTTCTTGCGTACCCTTGGCTATTTTGATGTCCAGCGCTGTGCGGATCAACGCCATGAGAGTGGAGTTAAAGTGGACAGTGTTGTCATCAGCCACAGGCAGATCCATGCGGAGCAATCTCTGTGAGGAAGCCAAGGAGGGTAAGCAATAAGATCACTGACAGGAGAGGAGGAGTTTACGGAACCTCCAGGTTATAGTGAGAAGGGAAATCTCTTTTATGCAGGATGGGGGATGGCACAAAGAAGGAGGGGACCACGAGGGAGCTGTGAACAGCCTCTTTACACCATCTGTACCTGTTGGCCTTCCATGGCTCACATTTGGTGTGCTTTATTGTGAAAAATATCAAACCCTGATTGTCCTGTTGCAGGTGAATGATTCTTAGACTTATTTCTTCTTTTTTGTGACATCCATGACATCAGTAAAAACTAATTTGTAAGCCTTCACCAAACAGGCAGCAGTGACTACCATCCAGAGCTCCCTCTACAGGTTTGGAGGTTCCCAGTCAAAACGACAAAGACCAGCCAATAAACCAATAAACCAAATTGAAAGACTTCTCTTAGGGAAAAACAACACTTTTTTTGTTTATTAGCTTGGTTTTTTTTTTTTTTTCTCGGTCTTGTTGACTTGGGGGGACAAACACAACCTAAACACAAACTTACTCAGTGTTGATTGTGTGCTCATGGAAACACAGATAGCCCAAACATGCATAGGATCAAAGCCTCTCCTTTTATCAATTGTGTCATTTTATCCCACAAAAACATCCTCCCCGTCATGCAACATGCAGTACACACAAAGTATGTCTCACAACACAAGCAGCTGTGTAGTTGTACAGAAAGCATCCTCTGTTGGTGACATAGAAATGATTTTGTGTGAGTTCTGTCTGTTTTTGGAGGCAATCAGGAACTTTGGTTTATTAGTAGATGAAGGAGTTAAGTTGAGATGATGAAGCAAGAAGCTCTACAGCTAAATTTTCTGATGTCCAATGTGAAAATGGACAGTAGAGGGTTAGAGAGAGCAGTGTTCGGTGAGCGTATAAGCATATTAGAAAAATTAATTGAGTATGTATGGCAAAGTGAGGCGAAAGAGATGTATCGTCTGCTAGGAGACGAATCAAATAGGACTTAAAGAGGAAGAGAGATGATAGAAGAGAAAGAAAGTATTAAAGATTTGGACCTGGGATACATAAAAAAAAAACATGAAACCTTTCATATTATTATGCTGTGTCTGTACCTGAAGGCTTTATCGCCACTCAAAGATTAAAACGTTAACAACAGTGGAGCTAAATGGGTCATTGTTCTGTGGACTGGTAGGAAGGTCAAAGGTAAAGATCAGGGTTTCTCTCTTTGAGAGAGAGGTAGGGCTAACAGGACATCCACAAGGTGATGAGGGAGATTATCTGGAAGACATTTCCAGTTATTTTCATCAAGGGTTGGACCAGGGGTGGCCAATCCTGGTCCTCAAGGGCCACGATCCAGCATGTTTTTTATGTTTCCCTCTTCCAACACACCTGATTGAAATGACCAGGATTGTTATCAGGCTTCTGCAGAGCTTGATGATGAGTTCATCATTTGAATCAGGTGTGTTGGAAGAGGGAAACATCTAAAACATGCTGGATAGTGGCTCTTGAACACCGGGATTGGCCACCCCTGGGTTGGACTGTGGTGTTCAACCTTACATGTTCAAAAGCATGTTGGTTGTTGGACAGGACGTCAAGGGTTTGTTTATTTCTAAATCAGGGATAAAACCGATGACAAAGGTGAAAGAGAGAAAGTGTACAAGGGTGTAGGATATTGAGCAAAATAAAGACATCAAATGTGTCAGACTATTTGAAAAGGAAGCAAAAATCATACATGTGTAGTTTTGGGTAAAATCAAATACATTTTTAATTTAGATTTAGATCTTTAGTATAAGATCAATTCTTATACGTTCGTATAAAATGTCATATGCTTAAGTTCTTTTTAGTTAAGAGAGATGTATGCATGAGGAAGGTGGTGGAGGAGGTTGGGAGTCACGGGCCACATGCAGAAGGCAGATGATGGTGTATACAGGTGCAGTAATGTAGAGATGAGGGAGGGCTGGAAACAGAATAGAACTGCATTGACGACAGAATCAAAGGACAAAGAGGAGATAGGACTTGCAGATAGAAAAAAAGGCTGCTTGAGGGGCTTGGAGCTGCTACATGAAGGGTGACGGAAAAAAAAAAAAAAAACTGCTGCTACCGAATGACAATCAGGAAAAACACACCACTGACACAAGCCTTTCTGCTCTCTCTACCGAAAGAAATAAAGAACATTTTTGAAGTGGTGGTCAATATGATGCACCTCTGTGTTTTAATGTGATGTTTATTCTTATTTATTCACAGGAAGGAATGAGTTGGAGGACTTAAGTCCAGTGGACCTTCCAAGCCCTGCTGCACACGCATGCATGTGTGTAAGCGGTTGTGTGCTTCTGTTGAATAAGTACTACAATCCGAGTTATTTTCCCCTACAATCAATGGCGTCCAAAGTTGTTGTCCAACGCCATTGAAATGGTCACGTGTACATGTTTCATAGGTTTATCGTACACGGTGCAAACGAGCTGAGAAGGTCCCTCCTCTTTATTCCCTCCTGTGGATACACCCCCACCCACCTGAAGCCATTCAAGCTATTTGCCTTGCTGCGCCCCAACGTCACCACACAATGCCACAACACCGACCAGCTCACCCTCACTTTCCACGGAAAAGAAAACAGAAATGAAAACCAAGGAAACAACAACACTAAACTGTACACCATGTGGAGCGCTCCCACCCACACCCCCTGCACCAAAACTCTGATGTAGACGAGGGGGGCGGGCCTTCCTGACCTTGTAGGCAACCCGTGCTGGGCACCTCTTCCCGAGGCCTAGTGGAGGACACATGTGCCTCAGCATGTCATACATTTCCCTGCAACTGATTCTGCCACTGCCACCACACCAGTAACCAAAGGGAGAGAGAGAGAGAGAGAGAGAGAGAGAGAGAGAGAGAGAGAGAGAGAGAGAGAGAGAGAGAGAGAGAGAGGAGAAGAAGAGGAGAGGAGGAGAGAGAGATCAAGCAGAGGAGGAAGGGGAGACAAAACATATCCGAATAAAAAAAAAAGAGACGGATTTATAAATTGTTGAAGAAAAAAGAAGACAGACACATTTAGAGGGCTGATTATCTGATGCTGTGGGAATCCTTTGACCTACAGCAGACGTAGGCAACTAGCCACATGTGGCCCTCTGTTGAAAGGAATATATAGCCCGACATAATACACAAACTAACTCCCAAAACACACAAATTGACAGACAAATTCAAAAAGTACACACAAAAAAAAAAAAATCAAAAATTGACAACAAAGACAGACAAAACAACCACTTAAACAAACACAATGACAACAAAAACACAAAAAACAACAACACATGACAAAATAGCTCCAAAGACACAAAAACTGTCAACAAAATTGCCCAAAATGACAGAAAAGTACACATATTTACAACAAAAAACTACAAAAACACACATAATGACCCCAAAAACACGCATAAACGAAAACCAGACAAAGACAAAAAAGATGACAAAACATTTTCCCCCCTGTATTAATGCTCAGATCTGTTGTTATTCAAATGCTGACCTGAATGTTGATCATGTGGCCCCCGGATCAGATACAGTCACAGTTTTGTGGCCCCCACCTTAATAGAGTTTCCCATCATCCCTGACCTACAGAGTCCTCAAACTGGTTAAAACAAGAGGAAAACTACACGCTAACGAAAGGAGAACACATGGAGTGAAACAAGGGACGCCATGTGCAATATACCAGAGCTTGAGATCGGGAACCAAGCTCACAGACACAAGGAAGAGGAAGGGGTGTCAATGCAGTTTCTGTCTTCCCCCCAACCCCCAAAATCCAAGAACAATGCAACACTACAGTGAGTAGCTGTAGATTGCTATATAATAGCCATGGCTCCACAGCCAGCATATGAAAAAAAATAAAAGCAAAACAAAAAGTCATTTATAAAGTGTAAACACCATCAAATAGTGCATTTTGTTTCCCTCAGCCTGCATTTCACATGCTTCTCTACGTGTCTGCATTGTCCCATACATTCTCTCAGCAGATCAGAATGCAAGTCGATAATGGTGAAAAACAAGTCATAAAGTTGAAATGTGAAAAAAAAAAAAAAAAACACCAAAGCAGCATTCACTACATTCCTGGATGCTGTGGCTAGCAAAGTGTGATTGGTAGGTTTCATTAGAACGGAAGTCAAACCTTGCAGGCCACCCTATGGGGGCATTTCTTGCCTAAGCCCAGAGGCGGGTCGATAACTCGTAATAAACTGTACATGTCCTTATAATGTATGCGCCCGCTGTAAGAAGAATACAGGGGAGTTAACACGCACACAGGAACAACACATACACAATAAGAGAGAAGAGAGAACATGGGGAGGAAAAGATTGACAAGAACACACAAACAAAATAAACACTACACTTTTAAAAACGTCTAATCTACAGTGATTCTCAACTGGTGGATCGCGACCCTGGACCCGTTTCTAGTGGGTCGTGGGCAGAGGTGAAAGTAATGGATTACAAGTACTCACGTTACTGTAATTGAGTTGATTTTATTGGTACTTGTACATTTTTGAGTATATTTGTAAATCGGTAATTTTACATGTACTTAAGTACATTTTAAAAGAAGTAAAGTCATTAGTTACATTCTACACCCAAATGTACTGAGGAAATTATTATTTTTTGTTTAAAAATGATCAACAGACATTGTGAAACTATAAAAAATACAAAGACCAGACAACAATCAAATGCATCACATCATATATGACCAATCAGATTAAACATAATGCAGCATTGAATGCTGGTTATTTTCATAAATGTAGCTATACTTAGAGCCTGAGAATATATTTTAGATTTTGAATTAAATGTATTGGTGTTATTTTATTTAAAAAAGAACTGTACATTTTGACAAAGCTTTTATTTTATACAAATGTCTTTGTGGAAAATAACTGAAGTTCCAACTGTGCAAGATTTGGTCTCTTAAGTTTCTACATGAGATGTTTACTGTATGCAATGTGGGAGGTGAAAGTAACTAGTAACTTTTACTTTGAGTATGACTTACTTGTACTTGTACTTGTACTTGAGTACAATTTCAATCACGTAAAACAGTACTTCTACTTGAGTAGAATATATATTAGTACGTTTTCACAGGAGAATACTGTCTTTTAATCTGAAAGGGTACATATTCACACTCTTAACCAGTAGGTGGCGACAATGCCTCCCCACCTTTCATATACTGTATAAGAAATCCTGTAATTTGCTCTCATATGCTAATCACCATGGCCCAGTTCTTGCATTAATTAGTCCAAACTCAAGTCGGGGTTTAAATATTTTTCTGTATTTACCTACTGATAAGGCAGTTAGCAGTTAAAATAAACAAAGTGAATTCTGTAAACTTAGATTGCACCTTTATTTATTTATTTTGAGTTTGTGGATAAAAATAGCTACAGCTGAAGCACTGAGTTATACAAATATTACTGAAGTTACATTAGGTTAAGATTCAGTGTTGTGTGTCTGCTGTTGTGTCCCCAAGTTGCACTCATTTGGTTTTCAATTCAAAATAGTTGAGTGATAAAAATACAATGTTCCTCCTTTGGTTCATCATAAACTTTACTTTTGTGTTTTGCTACGCTGATATCTTGCACTATATGCAAGGTTCAAGTGGCAAAATGTTTTCATTAAATACATTTGAGATATTATAGATTTTGCTTGATATGGGTGGTGGGTTTTCTGTATGTATGGAACGTGGGGTACGAAGCCAGACCAGTTGAGAACCACTGATCTACTGTGTTTCTGAGTTTCAGTGTTTTGACTGCCTGTACTTATAAAATCCTTAAAGAGGAACTAACTCTCTCTTGACCTACCCCTAGGAGGGAAATTCGAAATATGCCTTGATTATGGGCGGGGCTCCTGGAGCAGTTAAGACACGCCCAGTTTATACTATAAAATCTTCAATGAACAATCTATGCTATGTTAACTAGCTACTCAATACTCAATATACATCTCTATTCATTCTTCTCTCAATCCAACCTACTCACCACAGATTGTAGAGCCCATAGGTGCTAGTTTTTATAAAAGGGGCGTCAGGGCCAGTTGGTCAAAATTAAACAAATACTTAATGTCTCTCATGTCGGACTTGTCTTTCATTTTGAAAGAAACTTTTCTTTTGACAAACATGTCGCACAGGAAAATATATAAAAATACAAATTTGGTTTATTGAATTCTAAAAAAAAAAAAAAGCGGGTCGGGATTTAATGACCATGACAAAATGCTATGGATGTAACGATTCACTCAACTCCTGATATGACTCGATTCACGATACTGGGTTCACGATACGATTCTCTCATGATTTATTTTACAAAATGGGACTGTAGACAAATGATGACTGAAAAATATTCCTTTATTTGTTTGGGGAAAAAAATAGAAAATACTGTTCTATTTTCCTTTTATATTTCATTGTCAAAAGAATCCCTTGATAAACTATTCAAAACAATACAATTTAACTAAAAATAAATCTTGAATGAAATAAATAAAGGAAAAATACAAATGAAGAAGAAGCCTATTCATTTAAATGCTGGTTCTATAGTAAACAATGCAAAACTGCGTAATAGTTATTTTTCTTTTTAAAAGTGCAACTGAAAATGTATTTGTGCCTTACAATTAGACTTTAAAAAAAAAAACAGTCTGCACTGTATTTACATCAGATATTTGTTTGGACCAGCAGAGGGCGCTGATAACCCAGTGGTCGGTTGGCATGCAGATATTATTGCAGTGAAGAAGAGATGCTATGCGTTAGCAGACAGAGCTAATAGAAAAACGTTACTTTTACAGATATTCACGTAATATTACAGATATTCTTTCGGAGCTTAAGTGGTAAGGAATCTTTTATGAACATGTTTAAGAGTAGAAGGCGGCCAGAAAGAAAGTTGTAGCAGATTCTGCCCGCCGCCTACACTTTTGAACGAGAAGGATAAATATAGCTTAAAAAAAATACTGCGATTTAATTTTTAGAGCATCAATGTGAACCGTGATACCTATGAATAGATTTTTAACTGCCTTACGATTAATCATTACATCCCTACAAAATGTGGGTCCCAGGGTGAGACCAGTTGAGAACCACTGGTCTAGTCTATGACTCCTCCTCCATTGCTGTTGAGTTCATGTTCAGTGCACAGATACAGTACATGGGGAACACACAGAGTCACTGGAATGCAGATACCATGAAACTTAGCAGGTCTACCACACACTATTGGGCAACAGGGAAGGGTTTTTATGATGTGTAGACGTTGCCATATTTAAGTTTTTGCCAGTATGCCGATTCCAGAAAATGGGAGCAGGTTTAGGAAAGGAATCTCAGAGGGAATTACAAAAAAAGAGGAGTAGATCAGCTGTACAACGTTACTCAGATCCGTCCTTTCAGCTGTTAGGCTAACAAACAACAACTGCCACAAGTTTCCAAAGTTGAGCATCCTTTTTTGTGTTAATGAAAACCTTCAAAAAAATAAACTACAGCAGATGCTGAAGGCTGCGTAAGTTTGTTTTGTTTAGAGAATGTGCCTCTCTGTAGTATTAAGTGTGTGTTATGAAAATCCCAGTGTGTGTGTTTGCACGTCACCACTCACCAGGCGGCAGGATCATACTCGGCCCATATCCTAACATACTCATCCAGGTGGTGAGGTCCCAGTATGGATGAATCTCTGGTCAGATATTCAAAGTTATCCATGATGACAGCTACAAACAGATTCAGCATCTGCATAGTGTGTGCACAGGAAAACACAAACACACATTATCAGTTAAACCAGCATAAACATTTAAAACAACGTGAACAAAAAGAAAATGTTACACAGAATATATTAAAGGCAAAGTTAAAAGTGTGAAACATTTATAAATGTGGCTTAAAGCTGCAGTTGATGTCATTTGTTCAAAAATCCATAATCATCTTTAAGCATATTGTAATGCAAAGTGTTCTGAATGGACAGTGAATCTCTGCTATTTCTTCTGGCCTTACAAGGTGAAGCAAAAGGAAAAAGGAAGACCAAAGTGGAGAAGCAACAGAATAAAGGCACAAACGTGTTCAGGAGGACCCTCTGACACGGTATGTGAGGCAGACTGCATGCAATCCACTTTCAGTCAGCGCACAGTCTGCCTCACATACCGAGTCAGAGAGAGAGAGTGATAACAGATGGGATAAATCACTTGTAAACCTAAGAAAAACATTATCTAAGGTGGAGAGAACAGACGCACGGCTGCTGGTATGCGGGGAGCGGCTTTTAGCTTTTTACTGTCCTCACAGCAGTGAGTGATACGTGCTTTATGTCTCTAAAACCTCAGAAAACTCTCTAATAACACAAGATAAAGTCCCTACATTTGTTACTAGTCTCTATTGAAAAAACAGTCGCAAAGAGTTCCAGAGTTCACGCAAGCGTTCCCAAAAAGACCAGTGAGTTTTGTTCAGGAGGGGAGGGGAGAGAGTGGAACATTTCATGATTCTACAAACTGCAGCTTTAAGGCAGACAAAATTAGCATCTCCTTTTTGCAACCCTTAAAAATTTAAAATATCACAATCTATCTTGGATTTAAGATTTAGAAGTTTAAAAAGGACGATTTAGCACGGCTAATGTTTTTTTTTGGTAAAAAAACACACAAAAAACAAACAAATTAAAACATGCATCCTTTCCCGCGAAAAGGCTGTCAACCGAGGGCCACAAATAGAGCCATGATGAAAGCTCCCGCCAAAATAAAACAGCAACTGCTGCAATTCTTTGAATAGTTTAAATCAGGGCTGTCAAACTTGTTTCAGCTCAGGGGGCCAAATAAAGAGTGTTTTATTCTCCAGTGTGTTGCAGATTTTAGTTGAGAAAACAAGCAATTTCAACAATAATGTGCTCTAGTTTGCACTTGCACAAATTAATTATTTATGGTATATGATGTATGTAAGGCACACACAATATCCAAGCAAAAAGAGAGATATCAGACCCTGTAGGACCTTCACTTTCTTTGATTTTGTGGCCAATTTTAATTTAATTTGGGAAACTTTTGTCAAATACTTGGAGAAAAACTGCAAGATTTTGGAAAAAAAAATGTATGTTAAAAATGACCCTGTAAATATTCTAGAGTTTCATTAAATTTGTGTATTTTAAAGGGCTGAGAAATCTACATCTGAATTCGATGGTAATTTACACAATGGTTCATGGTTTCTCAGTCATATTTATATTAAATATTTCTTCTGTGGGCCACATTGGATGCTCTAAAGAACTGGATTTCACCCCCGGGCCTTGAGTTTGACACGTGGTCTAAATGAAGATGATCATGTTAATTCAGTGATTTGTTTTGAAGTTATGAGGTTACGTCTTTTGCGTGACACTAGTTTTGGTGAAATGGACGATAAAACGTGAGGGTTGGCGACTTACCAAGAATGAACAGAAGAAGATGAAGGAGACAAAGTACAGGTAGGCGAACTGGCTGCCACACTCAGGCTCTGTATTCCCTGACAGGGGGTCGCACTCCTTACCCCCCAGACACGAGAGCATGATATCGTGCCACGCCTCTCCTGTAGCACTCCTACAAAAATGAAACACATACAACCTTTAAAGTTTGTTTAGGAAAAAGTTCTTCTCCATTTTGGACCTTATGCTGACATATTTATTTTTATCTTTTTTTTATTAATTTATTTCATTTTTCTCCGTGCAATCACTGTATTTCCACTCAATAATAACTCTGGGTATGATATATACTTCTATATTTATTCCACTAATAAAAAGTAAACTATAATTTTGTCATTTGCGATGAAATCCAGTAAAAATTCATGTGATCATTTAGTCTTGCGCATTGTTCACATAAAATCTGTCTATGTATTTACAACCATTAATAACATCCCAGATCAGCTTGGCAAATGCTTATTAAATTATTATTTTTTTAAAGCATAAATTCTTTTGTTTTATATTTTAGTCAACTTAATCTGTAACAGATTTAGTTGACTAAAATCCTAATGTCATTTAGTTGACTAAAACTAGCCTATAACCACAGGTGTAAAGAGTACTGTTAGGAGCCTACTACAGTAGAAATACTGTTACTTGATTGAAATTGTACTCAAGTACAAGTAAAATGTAGCTCAATTTAAATAGTATTCAAAGTAAAAGCTACTAGTTACTTTCACCCCCCTATGTTTATTTTGGTAATAATCTGCCACGGTTCCCTTGTATACAGTAAACATGTCATGTAACTTCAAAACTGAAACAAACAAATAAACTGACTGAAACTTTCACCTCTGCCTGTAACTGAAGTGAAGGTGAAGGTGACTAAATTAGGACTAAAACTGAAGTTGCATTTTAGCCAAAAGACTTATATATAAAAAACTAAATCAAAGTTTTTTTGTCAAAATAAACTGTTCATAAACTAAATTGCTAAGAAGACAGAGTGACAGATGAAAACATACCTAAAGAGGAGCATCAGAGCTTGTATGAAGGTCCTGAAGTTGTTGTGCTGGTTAATGGCACTCTCTCCATCCTCTTCAATTAGAATGTTTCCAAACAGCTGTGTATTACAGTGATAGCATTAACTAGCACCACGTTATCCCTCCTATTATCCTTGGTGCCAATTTGACCCTATTCAATGTTTAGCATTCAAAAAACAATAGTTGCCTTTTCCTAATTTGATGGCTACAATTGCTAAAGAATAAAAGGTTTACTGTCTGCGGCTGTGGTTTTAGAACAGCTCTTTCACAGTAAAAGTGACGTAGAGGAGAACTTTATAAAGAATAACTCCAAATATGTTACAAAAAGAAGACATAACAAGTAAATAAATATGTTTATGAGAGGAAGGGGGGTTACTAACATAAATCGATATGGTTAATTCTGTGGGAATTGTGAATGTGCACCCCAATTTAGAAAATATTTGGATGAAAGACTTTCAAGATACACTAACTCTAAAACTGCAGGAAAGGTCAAAGGTCATTACATCACCACAACCAATAGGGTTCATACTAGGGGATGAACAACGTTATAGTTTTAAAAGTCGACTTTATGTGCATACTAGTCGAGCCGACGTCGACTAGTCGACGACGTCACCAAGAGCCAAAGCCGAGCCGAGTGTCAGCCGAGTGCCGGTGTTGTGCCAAAATCTGTGACCCGAGAAAATGTGTGACCGCAGGCGACGACAGTTCCAACCCCTGCGGCTTCTCGGCGGACATTTACTCCCCCTTAAACACAATTGTAATTCTTCTCCAGTCTGCATTTACTTCACCCACCAGTGCGTCATGTTGAAGGGGTAGTAATTAGCTCCTTAATAGCTATGAAGAGGTTTAAGCAGTTGACGTAGCACTCTTCTTCTCTACTGCCGAGAAGCTGCAGTGGTCACAGATTTTTTCGGTCACAGATTTTAACACAACAGTGGTCTTCTCTTGCTAACGGAGCCTCCGTCTTGCACTGCTGTTTTCCAGACCAGCTTAATACACAGACATGTTACCACTACAGCTAACGTTAGCATGCATATTAGCCGTAGTATCTGCCTACAAGCTACAGTTTGAGCACAAACCAGGAAGGAGCGAGAAACGCTTGATGTTGTGCTGCCTTGCCGTGCAGGGGTACTAGGACCCCCGTGTGCTGTGTTGCGCCGCCATCTTGGGCTAAAGTCAGGTACTGTGACTAGTCGACGTCGCGAGACAACACTAAAGTCGACTAGTCAACTAATCGACTAGTCTGTTCAACCCCTAGTCCATACTCTAGTAGTCATTAATGTTGTCAGAAAATTTGAGAAGATTTGGATGAAAACTATTCCAGATAAAATAATTCTAATGTAAAATGTTGTCCTGATGGTGGCGCTAGAGAACAGGTCAAGGTTTCATTATCAAGGGCTTATTTATGTATTAAACAAATAAATAAAGTCCCTGACACAAAAACTTGGTCAACAATTTTCTGAAAATCCTTTTCTGGAGGCAAATGTCCCTGGGGTCAGATTAACTCCAAGGGTAAAATGTGTTAATATTTGAGGATAATAGGAGGGTTAACCTTTCTTTTCCACCAAAATCTCACTCATGGAACTTTAGTGATGTATTACACTCTTGGATAAACCATCTTATTTCCTTAGCATTATTATCCACATGATTCTCCTTCCAAAGTTCACCTCATCATCAACACACTATGAAAATATCAGATTATTCCCAAAAGCTCTGTAAGATTTTCAAGGCTCTCACCCACCTGCATCCCAATGATGGCGTAAATGAAAAACAGCATGGCAATGAGGAGGCAGACATAAGGCAGCGCCTGAGGAGAGATACAGTTAATCGCCTTTTATTAAAGCTGCCACGAAGATTAAAAAAAATAGAAACCGTAAGCATCTACTGTCAATTATTGTGCAAAATGTGTTTGTGGAGTATAGGAAAGCAGAAAAGGAAAACCTTGAAAGATTGAACAAAGGTCCAGAGCAGGATGCGAATGGTTTCTCCCTGCCTCAAGAGCTTGATGAGGCGAGCTGCCCTGAACAGCCTCAGGAAACTTAGGTTGATGAAATTATTCTACAGTAAAGCCACAGCAGGAAGTCCAAGATTTAAAGTGGGCGAAAAGTTGGAGAAGGAAAGGCAAACAGGAGGGATTTGGGGCATTTGGAATGAAATGAAAACAATAGTTAGTCGTTCTGGGGAAAATATGTTTTTTTTTTTTTTTTTAAAGCATTCAAAAACATAGGTAAAAATAAAGGAAAATCAGTCCAACACAAATAAAAAATAAGAAATGTAACATGAATTAAAGAGTCAGGAGCCAAACAAGTCAAAGCAAATCAAACTCAAATCAGCAAGGCTCCAACAAGCTTTCATATCCAAATGCTGAAGTTTCCATACAATGCAACACAGGGGGGAGCAGGAATCATTCAGGTCAGTCTAATTCCATCCAACGGTTCAATCTCTTATTAGTACATGTGCTAGGAGTGGTGAGTAGTTGTAGTGCAGGGACACTCAGGGACACTTTCTTAGAAAGACAACCAAATGCACTAAATCTCTCAAGGCAAAAAACAAACAAACAAACAAAACAAATGCAAAGGATTTTAATGAAGCGAGCTCACAGCATGCAGATGTGAACTGACACAAGGCAAAGCAACACATTCAACACCACTACAGTGTGTTCATTAAAAAAATATAATAGTCTATGATCAATGAACCAGAGAAGGTCATTTTATTATAGTTATAAAATGCTAGAGTCTCATCAGCCTTGTAGTGTGACTCATTTTAAATCTTTCTTCTATTTTCTTATTATATATGCAGAATAATTAAGGGTGGTAAGGATTCTATTAGATCAATGAATTCATTTTATGTTCCTACGATCCAACTACATCAATCTGTGCTCGGCAAGTGACATTAATCAATTTTAAAATCTTTTAAAATGTAATCAATTGATTGTATCGGTTATATAACGCATTTGGATTTGGCACAGCAAACTTTATGTGAATGTTTTTAAGGTATTTTAATATAAAAGATGTTAAATGCAATAATTCAAGGTGAGAAATGGATCGTACCACCTTTGCGGTCCAGTGTGGGTTTTAACACAGAAGAAGATATACTAAAGGAGTCGCTCACTGTGTCCACCGTCAGGCTCATTATCGAGTAAAAATGAAAAGTATCAGGTTTAACCACTGCTTATTTAACCTGAACAGATCTTGGTTGCACTTCATTTTTTTACATTAACATTGTATTATTTTGAGCAGAAGAGTCAGGTAAACAGAATATGTATTTTTATTGAAAACGTATAGAGTATTGAAAATGAGAGCAGAAAAGTTAACATCCCGTTAATTTAAACTCAAGTGTTGGTGTGGACTTTATTCAAATAAAATGTGAATACATTTGATATTAAATGATGTTTACTGGTTTGTTTATGTCCATAATGAATTTATAGACAATTCCCTTACAAGAAACATCAGCAGTCCGGGTATTTCTTTCAGTCACACTGGTTGAATTATTATTCTTGGCTACAAAGTGACTGAATTACGTTCAAGTCACTGAATCGTTTCGTTTTAAATGATCAAATCGTCTTTGAATCAAATCGGTAACAGCAAATCTTGATTCGAATTCAGGTCGTTGCTAAAACGAATAGTTACACCCCTATGTATAATGCAGATGTCAAACCTAAATCTTACAGTTTACACTTACTTAACGGATCCACAAAAGAATGCAGTTTGACACTTGAATCTGGCAGTAGCCCATGCATGTTGATTTTTGCAATATAGCGTGAATTACATTGTACTCTGTGTGTGTGTGTGTGTGTGTGTGTGTGTGTGTGTGCCAGGGCTGTGGAAACTAAAAGGTTCCTGCTAGAGACATGCGAGGGGCAGCATGCATGGCTTGTTTATCGTGCCACAGGCAAAGCTTCACTCTGTCGTCACTACAAACATTCTCCCAGTCACTGCTTTTTTATTGTGAGCGTGCGCGCGTGTTTGCAAATGTGTGCGAATAAAAACCTTGAGTAATTTTTCCCCCCAGTCTTTTATAGCTGTTAACATCTCATGATCTAGTCATTTAACTAATGTCACTATTTATTTCATTACCATTGACACAAAAAAGTGTCCAAAACCTGTGAGATCCGATGCAGATCCCATCAGACCAAAATGATTAATGTTACAATTTTAAAAATATATATAAAAAGTTGCCATGCTTTCTGAACCACTGACTGATACAATGTAATTGTGTTAAAATAAAGTGCAGGTTTTCCAAGCATTCCATACAAATGAATAATATGTAGCTGGCAAATCTGTATCATAGAGTCATCGCTGTGATGTGACACAAAACCCTAAGATAACTTTCTTTTATCTTGTAGATAAAAACATAAATAATGTATTTTCACATTCTGCACTATTCTACACCTACAAGCATAAAACATATGTTTTTTTTTTGTCAGTCGCTGACTATAAATAGGCACTTACCAAGATTACATATTAGCATTACAAATCTGTTATTCATTAAGGGCCGTATTCTCCGATCTGGACTTAAAAGCGTGTTTTTACGCGCCTGTAGTTACGCGCTTCTCTCCTGCGCATATTCTCCCGTCCAGGTTCCTGACACGCCCACCGCGCGTAAATCGACCAAAAGCGCGTAGTCTGTCAATGAAGGCGGTCTGAAGCCAAGGAGGTGGACTGGGCCATGATGTCATTATTTTTGGGCTGTCTAGAAATCACAGAACATGGAGTTTTCCCAACGCTTGCAAATGTCATTGAAATCCGTTAAAATGATGAAGCGCACTTTTAATTTGAAATGCCGTCATTAAAAAACAACATAACAGGTTGATTTGATCAGATTATTGATCAGATTATCGCCGTGTGAGGATTTTTTCTGTCTGGGCCACAGTTAAAATCTCTCTTTTTTCCTACCGATACTAAACGACAGATTTGTTTGTATGGAAAGCCTGATTTTACTAACTTCTTACATTTCTACAGAAATGATCAGCGTGGATTAGTCGTCATCATCATCATCATCTGTCATCAATGTTTCGCTTGTTATTTACTCTTGTAGTGGATCAAACTGTTGCTTTACGTTGTACAGTGTTAAAATAGTCTCATCAGTCTGAATAGCGCTCACCTCAGCCACAGCTGAGCAGCTCCGCGACGCAGCACCCACCGCCTTCCAGGACAAGGAGCCGGCGGCACGGTTATAATAAAATGAAATGTCACACATTTTGTCCAGTCTAGAACTGGTAAATGTGAACATGTTAGAAATACTGATGATCCTTTAGCGTGCTTGTGTTACTCCCCCCACCCCCGTGACAGCGTGACAGTGTCAGCTTGGGTAGATTCTTTCTGGGAGTCTCTTCTGCAATATTATGAGTCAGTGATGCGTAAATTGTAACTCAATCCAAACTTCTAATGCAATATAATGTTTTACCTTATCAGGGCGTTGCACTTATTCCAGGTTAAAGAAGCGCGTAAGAAGAAAAAAACTTAAGTCACCCAGAGAATGCACATAAGGCCAGATTTGAATGGGAATGGCCACATTTCAGGGCCGCTCCACCCAGAGCGCATAACTGGGATCAAGGCACGCAGCGACTGACATAAGTACAGGGAGAGAATAGCGCGAAAAACAGCGCGGCTTTTCAGACTTAAGAGCATGGGAGAATACAACTCTGTAATGCTGGCAGGTTCAACAAACAACCTTCTGTAGCTTAAACTCCTGAAGAAGCTAATGCTGCATCAGACAGGACAGGATCTTCCTATAAACATTGCATTTCAGTTTGTTTCATAATACCAAAATAACCCTCAGGTGGTCCTAACATTATGAGTGACCATTGTAACTACGTACGTGTCCAGTGACCGAAAGAGAACGAGTTCATCTCACCCACAAAGCATGCATCGCAACACTGGCACAGATGCAGTTGAAACGCATGCAGTAAAAAAAGATCTCCAAAAGAATTACAAACCATCTACATGTAGATGTTGCAGACACATGGTTTACAGCAGCAAATTTGGGGGATTTTTTGATTGGTTTGTAGAACAACCAGTTAGATTGACCAAGCCAAGTTGTCATGGGTGGACACAGAGGATTCATAGTGCATTTTGATTGGACGAGATCACAGCAAGTAGTAGGTGTTTGGGGTGGGGGAGGGGGGGCAGGGGTGGGGGGGGGGGGGGGCGAGGTCGAGGGGAGGGAATAGGTTGAGGTAGATTACAGTAGATCGTCATAAAGTTTGTAGACGATATAAAGAAAGCATGTAAAAAAGAAAAAAAAACAAGAAAGAAATCAATGGTCATTACAGACAGAAAAAGAACATAATTCAGCAGCAACAGTGTCTGCAGAGAAAGTACAATCATGAGACTGTGAGAGCAAGAGTCAAGACAATATGAGGTTGTGTGACAATAATACAGGTTTAATTAACACAACACTGCAAAGCTACTGACGAATATCATCATTTTTAGTCCCAAAGGGAATAAACGGTTCCCAAAGTGGTGACCTCTTTCAATTCTTCCACTCCATTTCAGCAATGAGGTCAACACAACCCATGAGTAGAGATGGGCATCGTTTGAATTTGAACAAATTCGGTTTCGATTCCAAAACCTAACAATTCCAGATTCTGATTCTTTTAAGAGGCATGCTCTGTTTTAAATGAGCTAGCTAACCGGAGGTACTTCTGGATGAAATAGTCTGAAATAATCCCATGAAGTTTTCACTTTTAATAAACTTACTTTGAATTATCACAGGGCTGTTTACAAGTGAAAATAAAAACGGCATGTTGGATGGACCACCCTACTGTGCATGATTAAATGTGCATCAATGTTAGTCTGTGTGCAATCCAAAAATAAAAATGTATCATACTTGAGATTTCTATGAACAAAACTACATTTGAAATAATACAAACTTTTTTTTGAGAATAAGATGATATAATGGTAGTAAACAACTTTAAAGGAGCAGCCACCGCTGGCTCTGGAACCAGTGCTGCCACCATTTTGTTGGCTCACGGGTCTTGCCACAACACCTCTATGAGGAGTTTTAAAGAAATTAATGTGACTAAACATCTGAAAATCCTGAGAGGCACCATTTAAAAACAAATGTTAAATGCAAACTGTAACCTGTGGATATCTCTAACCATCAGGCTGATCTGCAAAGGTCACAGTGCATTTTTCCTGGTAGCGTAAATGGATCCATGGAACAATTATATAAGACTTTCATGAGAGGCTCTTGGATGACTGGGCTCAACAGTAGCCTCAAACGTATGCACTACTCTCTCTCCTTGTCTCGTTTCCTGAATGCTTTCTATAGGCGTGAATGTCCACAAACACATGCTGAGGCTCAGCTAACCAACACTTCCGTCAGAGTGGAAAAAACATTACTCACCCCAAGCTCGGTCACCAGGATGTCAGTAATGCTGCCCAGGACTGTCACACAGTCAAATATATTCCAGGCATCTTTGAAATAATTCTAAAGAGGGAAAGTGAAACAAATAAGAAGAGAAAAGGCACAAGAGGGACGAAGATGAAAACAATGCAAATAAGGAAGAAGAGATGGAAGAACAAAGATGGATGTGGTAGTAATGCAAATGAATACAAGGTTAAGATGTAGAGGAGATGATAAATATTGGAAAAAGGACATGGTAATACAAGTGTCAAGTAAAAGGATTTGTCAGGAATAAAGTGCACATTAAAGATAAATGAGGTGCAAAAAAGAATATAGAAGAAGGAAATAAGACAGGAAAATCAAGTCAGAGTTTGATCACTGACGGCATGTGGCAGCCAATTCACAACTAACACTTATCAAACATTGTGTTAATAAAACCTTAAGGATCATCCATCTGTTAATGTGAATTAGCCCTTATTTATCCATATACCAAATATATCCTTACATAAAATAACTAACTTTTTCGAGGCCTATTTAGTATTTTCTGGAACAAGGACAAAGAGTTTCAAAACATCTGATTTCAACAAAATCTAACCAACTACACAAGCTGTACGTAAGCAACGAGACAAATCAGATATAAACAGCCTCAGGGACAGATAGTTTATCACTAAAGACAGTTTGAGATCAAGTGCAAATATCTAAAAAATTCAAAAATAAAAAGTCTGCCTTCTCTTTTAAATACTAAACTTAATAAACATTAAACAACTCATATACACACACCAAATAAATCAAATAAGCACACACACATTAGATCTTTTGATTTCCAAATGTAAAAACCTTCTAATTAAAGACTAATGTTGCCCGGCTCAAATACACTGTGTGTATGTCTTTATCTCTTGTTGTGCGACAAAGAATGTTTTGACTCTGACAATCGGACATGTCTTACAAAACATAATAAAAGAAGACACGTGGCTGAAACCATGCTCCAAAGGGAGGAGGGACTCTAGATAACGACTGGATAAAATGGCTGGAGGTGGCCGACCCTGGCCGAGCCTGTTGGTTCAGACAATGTCTTCAGAAAAGGGTGTCTACACCAGTCCACAGCTGTGTTAGATAAGTGCTCGTTTTCCTATTGACTCATTCTGTTCATTTAAAATCTGTTAATAATGCTTCTCATGTTTGAAAAACTAGAGTAACTCCACTCTATTCTAATACATTGAACGTCTTTCTGTGGAAAGGCGGGCAGACACTGTGCGATTTTTGGTCCATTTTGAGCCGATTTATTCACGCATCACGTAGTATACATGGGGTCATGAGAAGTGATTGACACCTCACGACCAGCTCCAGATCGAGCAGGGTCGGGCCAGCTGTGGGGCGTTTTGGATGGGCTACAAAACCGCCTTATTGTGGTACCTTTTCACCAAACCCTAACCATAACCCTAACCCCCTGTCTTATACTCACCACGCTACTGACACCCCACTTTACTGATACTACAAACTACACACTCACACCCCATACTTATTGCCATTTTACCTCCACATAGTCTTTCTCTAGGTCTTGTCAAGCAGACAGCAGTGGCCGGCTGTAATTAGTCTACCCACTACTCAGCTCAGGATATACTACACACACTCCGTACTGATACACCTTCACAAACTCTTTTGATGAATGTGCACGGTGTGGTGAAACCCGAGCGACATGTGTTGGCCCGTGCCTTGCCTTTGATTCCCTATTCCAAACTGAATGGTCCGAGGACTGTTCAGGGGGAGTCATCGAGATCCATAAATAAACCAAACCCTAATCCTAACCCCTTTTTGCTGCTGGTTTCAGAAGCGATTAAGAAGAAGGCGGTGTTTCTGCCTTTGAAGAAGGTGTACCCGCTTACAAACCAAAACGTCCCTTTTTGCTGCTGGTCGGATGATATTGTCCCGATCAGTAATCGTATAGTCGCAAAAAAAAAAAACATGTTTGAAATCCTGGTCGATCCTCGTGAGGGTATCACTGTTGAAGCATCAGTTCCTGATCCATCGTATCGCCGCCTTTTCGTTTTTGAACCTTTTTTTGCTGAGATTTCCACTTCCTGGTTCTTTTTCGTCTTTTTTAATGATGACGCTTCAGCGTTTTTCTTCTACTAATTTGTACGTTGCATTTCCAGAAACAAGACCCCAACGTGTCTTGTATGGACGTACAGTGTGAACAGTCAGATCGTGTCAGAGTGTCGGTTGCTTATAGTGTGAGAACACGAGTCGTGAGCTGAGAACGTTCAGACTCTGCAATTGCGTCGCAGAAATTTGAGCGTGAGCTGAGTATCTGAGTGTCTGCCCGCCTTAAGAGTCGGAACACACTCAGATCTATAGGAACAGACGCGTGGTGTCCAAAACCAGCCTCCCAAGGGTCTCAATTTGGTTTGAGAGACATGTTTCACAATAATCACAGAGCAAACCTAAACCATAAAGTGAAATCTGACATGTTTTGGCAATATTCAAAATATTTGAAAGTTTTGTGGTATGTTCCCAAAACAGGAACAAACATTTGGAGTTGTTCAGATGATTTTATGACTTCATAATGCAAACTTATGTCGACTATTAGAAAAATATAAATAAATGATAATCAAACATAACTTGTGTTTTCTGACTCAGCTGCTGTATAATTCCTCACAGAGCGGCTGTAGTCATGCAGTCTAGGATAAAGTTATTAGAAGGGATGTGTATGAGGGCGTGTATTAAAATAAAGCACCTTAACACATCTGCACATGGACTCCTGACTTGTGATACACGCAAAAGGAAGTGGGTTTAATCTTTAAATATCCCAAATCCCATCCTGCCTAATCACTACTCACTCTCTCTGTAATCTTGTAAATCTGTAATTCTCACATTAAAGCCTATGGGTCCTTCTTCTAATTACTGAGTTACCATAACTCCTCCATCCTTGTCTTTCAGGAGTTTTGGCTCATCCAATAAATCGGCTTCTCCTCTGCACTGACGGAATTATTTAGGGAATTATAGCAATCTTTGCACAAAACAAGACCAAACCATTACACTAACCTTTGTATTCTCCTAAGGTTGAGTGCCACTTAATGTTTTTCTTACTAAAGCTTTTACAAAAAGCCAAAAGTGCAACACTAAAGGGTTTTTGAATGCTTTTTTATGATTGGAGAAATTTATGCTCAGAAAGACTTGGTCACAAACCCACAACACCCTGAGGGGGTGCAATGCCAACAAGTATTCATTTATTTATTCTCCAGACTGATTTTTAAAATGGTAATCATCCAATACAAACTATAAAGAACTTCAAGTACTAAATCATGTGTTTTTTCTTCCATAATCCAAAGTCCAAAGAATAATTTCCCATCATTTAGAGATTACAAACAATTAACCAAAATATATATATTTCATATATGTTAGATTAGATCAGATTAGACAGATTTTTTGATCCCTCATTTTACATTATGGCCCAGAGAAACAAGTTTAGTTTTCATGGAAACATGAAAATGACAATAAAAATCATTGAACCTCAATTTTATATTGTATTTTACATATATCATTATTATATTTTACCAAAGTAATACAACGAGCTGGAAAATAGACATTAAGTAAAATAACTCACTTTTCTTTCTTCTTTATTATTTTTATCCTTCAAAAAGGTTTATTTACAAAGGGGATGTACAATATTACATACACTTGCACACGCACACACTCACCAGAACTCCAAAGGCGATGATCTTGAGCACACACTCCAGTGAGAAAAGCGAGGTAAACACTATGTTCAGGTTTGCTAGGACAGCTTCATATGTGTCAGACGCTCCATCATACTACAAATAAAACACACATGTACAAAGGGCACATTTATACCTGCAAACAATGTATGGGGTGTCGTAAAGTAGCGCATGCTAAAACAACTTTTTGCAACAAACCAAGTTTAAAAAATGTATGTGAAGTTTTTTATGTTACTTTTGACCAGATGTACAGCAATAACTGCAAAATTTGTATTCGTTAAAATATAATGTCAATGTTAAATGTAAATATTAAATCTAAATCCAAATGCTAAATGTTGAATCGAAATCTAAATGTTAAATCTAAATGTGGGTGAAACTAAATATCTATCTAACATGCAAATTCACCGGTGTCATGTACTGAGTCCGCATCATACTGAGATTGTATATGCGCATATATGCGCATGCACACTACCGGAAAATGAAGTTTTGCTAAAAAAAAAATAATAATTTTTTTTTTCAAAGTGAACGGACACATGTTTTAGTTGTGTATTAGATTATGTTAGGATTTGGGTTAGGATAGGGTTATGGTTATAATATCAGTACGGAGGTAAACTCAGACAGTGACACAGGAATGAGCTTTAATGTTGGTACTTCCGGTGAATTTGCATATTAGCTAAATATTTAGTTTCACCTGTGACATTTAGATTTAACACTTAGATTTATATTTAACGTTAAGATTTATATTTAACATTTAAATTTAAATTTAATGTTTAGATTTATATTTAACATTTAGATTTATATTTAACATTTAGATTTATATTCAAAATTTAACATTTAGATTTATATTCAACATTTAACATTTAGATTTATATTCAACATTTAACATTTAGATTTAATGTTTAGATTTAGATTTAACATTGACAGAATAATGACAAACTTCACAAATATAGCTGTAAATCTGGTCGAAAGTAACATACAAAAATTCACAAATGGTATTACTGCAGAATGCAGTTTATCTTATCCGCTGAATTGAGTCATTCAAATGTAAAAACAGACAAAACAGAGACATCTGAGTCAATCTGCTACCTTTAGAAACTCATCTTTACTTAGTCAGTCCCGTTACTGTGTTACCTTCATCATGAGCACGACGGTGTTGAGCGCGATCATTGCCATGATCGTGTACTCAAAGGGCGGCGACACCACAAACTCCCACATTCGGTACTGAAAGCTCAGCTTGTTCTGAGGCATGTGGCGTGTCAGAGGCTTGGCGTTGATAGCAAAGTCAATACAGGCTCTCTGTCAGAGATGACACAATAAATTAAGCTCACATCGTTTTTTCCTTAACTTCGTCATATTCAGCATTTTTAATCCTGCTTCCTCACCTCATTTTTTTCTAAACTATAATCCTCCATCATCTTGTCTCCCTGTTCCTGGAAGGTGATGATGATCAGAGCTACGAAGATGTTGACAAAGAAGAAGGGGAAGACCACGAAGTACACCACGTAAAAGATGGACATTTCCATCCGGTATCCGGGGCTCGGGCCCTGATTCTCATAGGTCGCATCCACTGAATGTTTCAGCACCCTGAGGAGTAGAAACAGGAATGTAGGGTAATGTTAGAGCAGCCATTGTCAACTGGTGGGTCGGGACCCAGAAGTGTTTGCTGGCCTGTACTGGGACATCGCGCTAAGTATCGATTTTTATTTATTTATTTATTTATTTATTTTGAATATATATTTTTTTTTTCAAAACCTTTTCTGCTTTTTTACTAAAATGTGCAGGTAGATCTTCACAAAAATGTTATCACTGTTGAAGGAACCAATATATTTTTTACTGGAATATTGCACTATAATGGTGTCACTGGTAAGAAAGACCCTATTTTTTGTTTACACAAAGCACTATTGGAGATACTTATTAATTTACATTGGTATGTTGACACTTATTTACAGAAATGTGGCAGTAAAATAGTGTCACTGTTCAATTTATTGTTTTTCAGAGATATAAAATAAAAATTGTATTTTTTCACTTAATCATTTTTTGTTGTTATGTCATAGATTATCGTAGATTGATTTCTGACCAATATATCTATAATCGCATTATTGTCATATTGTGAGATAATCGTTATTGTGAGCTTTGTATTGTGTATCGTATCTTATCCTGAGGTACCCAGAGGTTCCCACCCCTAGTTGGACTTGTCTTTTATTTTGAAGGCATGTTTTAAAAAAAAGATTATATATTTGTTTTCAACAGCTATTTTTGAAAAAATAAATTTGGTTGGTTGAATTGTAAAAAAAAAAAAAAAGGGTCACGATTTAATGTTTGTGGCAAAATGTGGGTCCCAGGGTGAGACCAGTTGAGAACCACTGTGTCAGACAGTTTGTGTGCTTCTGTTTCGTTGGCCATGTTGACCAGGGATGTAATCAATTATAATTGTAATTGTAATTGAAAAAATCTGTTGCTGTTGTAATCATAATTTAAATGTAAATGAGTTTGGATAATTTACGTTATAATTGTAATTGGTATGGACATTCTATAAAAACTGTCAATGGCAATTTAATTAAAGGCAAACCTGTGGAAACAAATACATAGTTAATAATTATTAAACTTTTCCGGCTACCTGTCAATTCTCTTCAGGATCATTTTACCATAAAAAAAAAAAAAAAAAAAAATTAAAACAAGGTCTATACCAACGGAAAAAATGCTCACACGCCCACACCAAAAATATTAATAGCAATATTTTCACGGGTAAGAAGCCTTAAGAAGGTAAACAATTATAGGAAACAAATAAAATGATAGAATATATATTTAGTGTATTTTACAGCTGATTTAAGACATGGGTCAAACTGACCTGTTATCTAAGAGATGCTGACAGAAAGCTAACACAAGAGGAAGGTTAAGTTTTATGGGTTTATTTATTTCAGGCTCAGTAATTGTGATTAATTGTTCTTTTTTTATATTATAAAGTGGGTGGCCTGAATTAATAAATAATAATAATAATAATAATAATAATAATAAGAATAATAATAATAATAATATTATTATTATTATTATTATTATTATTATTATTATTATTAATAATAATAACTGAATTTGAACTTTAGTAATTGAGAACGTAATTGTAATTGACTTTCAGGGGAAAAATAATAATTGTAATTTTAATTATAAGTGAAAAACAGGCTGGTCACCAAATTCACAATTGAGTTGTAAATTAACATGGATAAATGTAATCCCTGATATTGTGACTCATACTCACTGCGGCCACCCCTCTCCAGTTGAAACAGTGAAGAGGGTGAGAAGAGCCCAAGCCACATTGTCGTAGTGGAAATCGTACTTCTTCCACTCCCGCTTCTGCGCCTTCACTTCGTTATCACGCTCATACACCAGATATTCGCCTCTGAGCAACACAAAAGCAGTGCAAATATCACAATTTTGTGTCCAAGCTAATGTGAGGTCATTATTATACATGATCATGGTTGTCATATTCAATGTTGGGATGTAAAAAACAGATCGTCGCTGTGATTTTCTGACCTGCAGTCCCGCTCAAACTCTTTGGACTCATCAGTGCAGTAAAAGAAACGACCTTTGAAAAGCTGCACTGCCACCACCGCAAAGATGAACATGAAGAGCATGTAGACGATCAGGATGTTGAGAACGTTCTTCAGAGAGTTCACCACGCAGTCAAACACAGCCTGAGGACAGAGCAACACAACAACACAGAGAGAGAGGGACACAGCTTGATCACAATATGTTAGAGATAATTCTGTTATATATTATTCAGTTTAGCGTGATTTAGGTTGTTGTTTTCTGTAGTTTTATAGAGGCCTCCATACAGCTATACAGTAAAAAAAAAGACAAAATAAATAATACATGAATGAGACTAGTCTAAATCTTCAGTCTACCAAACAGTGAACAAGAATATAATTGAAAGCACTGCACATAATCCTCTATTAAAGTGTAAGAGTACACCCTAAAAACACTTTTTTCTGCATTTGTACATATATGATTAGGTATGAAGTAATGCAGTTTATTGATCCTCGTCTTAATCCTTTTTACTGGCGTAAAATATAGATTTTCTTAATTTCAGTCACGTCATTATAAAGAACATTTGAGGAACACAGAAACAAAAAATGCTAATTTAAAAAATAATTAACATGGTACATGATTTTAAAAACCAACTTAATAACATAAAAAAAAACGATTTCAATTTCTTAGTTAATTCTTAATTTTTAGGAATTTTTGCTATGTAGACATTAATACATTTTAGGTTTGTAGGTTTACAAGTGCATTCACAGTGTAAGTACACCTTAAAACAACTTTTTTAGGCTGAATACATATATGATTGCGTATGAAATAATGTAGTTATTGAGCTGTGGGGGCGGGGCTACTGTGACTGGGCGTGTCTTCACTACTCTAGGCCCATAATCAAGGCATTTTTTGAATTTCCCCCGAGTAGCAGGTCAGCAAAATCCTGGGGTTGTAACTAAACTTTAATTAGAAATACATTTTCTAATCTATTTTTTTTTCCATTCTAAGGCTTTTTAATGGAGTAAAATGCAGACTTTCTTCATTTCAGTCATCAGTACATTTGAGAAGTTTGAAAATAATTATGGTATATGATTTTTAAAAGCATGATATTAACAAAGAAATTAAAAACACATTTCCTTTATTATTTTTGCTATGAATAATTTAATAATAACTTTTGGCGGTTTATAGGTTTACAACTAAATTGAAAATAAAACAGAAGAAATAAATAAATCTGCGCATTTACTGTCATTACTTCGACACATTGTTGGCTCACATAAGGTTTAATGCAGAAGTATCATACTCAGTTTAGTTCATGAACCAAATACGGAGCGGTTTGATCTCAAGTGGGCCACAGATTTTATGAAGGGAAATCAGTCATTTCAACATTATTGTGCCCTAGTTTGCACTTCTACGTATACATAAATGATAAAAATATGTATGAAACCAACCACATCCAAGCAATAAGTGACAGATATCAATCCCAACAGGATCTTCACTTTAAATTTAGTAGATTTTGTGACCAATTTCTATTTAATTAAGGGAAACATTATGAAATATTATGAGGAAAATTCAAGGATTTTATAAGAATTTTGAGTTTTTTCAGCTGTTTAACATTAAAATGACTGCAATCGTGTGATACATGTATTTGGCCCCGGGGCCATGAGTTTGACATGTGGTTTGAGGTATTTTACACCCATTAAAATCAACAATAACACCTTTAAAATACTCAGCTTTCAAAAGGAGTCACAAACCTTGAGTTTGGGGAGACGTTTGATAGTCTTCAAAGGTCGTAACACTCTCAGAACCCTCAGAGACTTGATGGTGCTGATGTCTTTTCCTTTACTGCTTCCCCTACAAGCACACCAACGCACACACACAAACAAAAACCCATTAATAAGAGTCGTTTGAAGATGTTGCGACATCCTTAATAGTCTCTATTCCAAAATGACAGAGGGCCGCCATTTCTTGATAGTATTTGTGTCCGAGTTAACTCATTTCAATTGAGTAACTGCGTCTCAATCAAATACGTAGCAACACATGCAGCATTGCTAACACATTGCGTTCTCGACTTATTTCAACGTGTGATGTTAGCTTCGTAACTACATGCTAGAGTTAGGGGACACCTTACAGCTAACATGCTAACATGGGCAACGGCTGATATCATTCCTGGCTGAATGCTATCTTACAGCTACGCTCGTGAAACACTTTGCAATGTATTTCAATGCTTTAGCCTCAGTTTGCACATGCCAGCTAATGGTGGAATATATTCATGCTGCATTGAAACCTTGCTTCCATGCTGCCGTTTTGTTTGAGCAGCAGTTTGAGTGATGAAGATCTCTGCTATATATACCATATATGAATACAAAAGCTTAAGAGAGAGTTTGCTGATGGTTCTAGAACATAGCTATCATTAAGAAAGGTCGTTAGCAAGAAAAATACTAAACTTCCTCAGAAAAATTTAGATAGGACTCAATTTAAAAAACAGCAAAACTCTCTCTTTGTTGAACTACTTGTTTTTACATAAAGCTACACCACTTAGCTGAGTTCAGAGCATTGTTCAAACAGCATGGACTCTTGTCTTGTCGGGCTTTTACTCAAGACAAAGGGGGTTTTAGCATACATTTCCAAATGGAATGCTAATCGTAACCACTTTCTTTTCAGCACTTTGAGGTTTTAGCGTTCTAGCTTGTATGAATGTGTGAGAAAACTAAAGTTCCTTCAATCTACGTGATAAGTTCAACAAAACCACTAGCCTCATTAGCTTTTCAATAGTGGTGAGAATAGGTTAAAAATCCGTGCACTGTTCGTTCTTTGGTTATTCTGTATTAAGAGCAAAGCAAAATGACAATAAACGGTGTGGTTATTTTGTTTTACTGACTTAAAAACCAAAACAGAAATACAGAAACTACAAAAAACAGATAAGCAGTGTTTTTCCTGTTTTCAAAATGAAATATTAATGGCAAAAGCTTGTTTTGTTTGTGAGATATTTGGATATTTATAGGAAAATTAGGGCGAGAGCTTAAGCACGTCACATTCTGTCAGAGCGAACCGGGCCAGAACTGAAGTCCACTGCATCTGGTTTTCCTCCACAGGTCCTGGACCAGAGAGGTGTTTCATCAAACCCAGCTCAGGGTTAAGTCCAGGTTTAACCTGAGAGTCCGGCTCCGTTAAGCCGGGTTCTAACTGGAACGGCGGTTTCATCAACGAGAAAACACCTTGGTTACCATAGTAACACAGTCTGTGGGTCAAACCTGCTCCCGACCAGGTTTAAGCAGCAGGCTTGGCTTAAGCTGCAGACGCACTGTCATGAAACCACGTCATCATTTTGAAAGAAGTCATTTAGTGATGCTTTAAAACACTCCATAAAGTTCTAAAAAAAAGAAAAAAGGAGTCAATTATTAATTTTTTTCAAAAATACCTTTAATACGGCAATTTAAAAGGAAATTAAACTGAATATCATGGTAAATGTTTTATTATGATTTTAAATCCATACAAATGACGATATAATCATTGTCTTATTACATGTTTAATGTGGACCATGTTTTTAATGAGATACCACACATCAATATATAAGGATATGCGTATCCATCGCCTCCGTTTACCGCACAGTATAAATGTGTTCATTCATTGATCAGAGATAAATAATGAGAAAGCTGTGAATATACAGAGAGGGAGGGGCTTCAGGGACAGTCACAGGGCAGAGCACGAAGGTTAAATGAGGCTCCCAATGACTAAGATACACTATTGCTTTTCAGGATGTGTGCGCAGTGCACGCACAGCTCACCTGCACCAGCAGCGTCTACAGTGTTGGATGTAACATCCAACAGCACCGCTGCTGCTCCCGCTGTTCATTTAGTGCAGAGTTCATCAAACACTCACAAGTCTCATTAATTACATATTATTTAATTGTGAGTTACATCATCTCTTTTGTTAAACGCTGACAGGTGATAAAAAACATATCAAATACACACAATCCATGTGTGATCACATGCTTCAGTTGTTTGCTATGATGAATTGACTAAATAACACCTTCTTTAACCGTTTACCACTTTTAAAATGTTCAAATCACAGTCGGTTCTTTTTTTTTTTAACGTGTCTGTCATTTATTTTCACTGCTCAGTAACAGATAACATCACGCCCTGCTGGTCTCAGCATTGGTTTCTAATGGCTTCTCATCCATCGTAAAAGCTGCAGCGCATGCGCCCTCAGGTTTCTAATCATTAAATCTGTGATCGATCTCGTGGGTCTTATGAGGACGTGCACTTAAACAAAACACTGTCAGCTGGCTCGGCTCAGCTGGGGAGCTTCAAGCTGAGAAGAGTTTGATGAAATGGTAAAAGCCAGCGTGGTCACGGACGGCTTAGCTGAACCAGGCTTAAACCATAAGCCTGGCTCTACTGAGAACACTTTGATGAAATACCCCCCAGGTCTCCTCAAACAATAGGATTTATTTCTGCAGTTTTCTGATCCTGCTCCTGTTTGTGGATGTAAAAGCTGCTCTCATTTAAGTTTTGTTTTGTGGTGTTATGGTCCAAATAGTATCCATATAAACTGGTGACTGACTATCGACTGTGAGGCTGCTGTGAGGAACAATAGACGTTAGAACTTCTACCATTTGACACTTTTGCAAAAACAATTACACAGCTATTTGAGGGCAGTGAAAATATTTTTTGCACGTTATAAATGACGCTAGTCACTAATGGCAGCTGTCAACACAGACAAAGTTGGTCACAAGAAACAAGGAGCGCCAGTAGAATTATTACACTACCTCTGGCTCCTTTAATCACATATCGTGTGCATGCTTTTCGTAACATCCATTTTTTTAAAATTTATTTATGTATTAATAACGATTAAATTCACCAGTTCAACCGTAATGTGACTTATGCGTTGCTTCTTTTTTTTTTTGTCCGTGAGTAAAAGTCCGCCCCCATCTGTGGGTCCACTCTGTGTAGTTTGTTTGTTTGTTTATTAGGATCCACAGTAGCTTAAGCATAAGCTATCAGCTATTCTTCCTGGGGTCCGCAAATCACACAATGACAAATGAAAATAATAATCACATTGCACCAACAAAATAGACATTTCAACAACTACAACTCAAACAAAATCAAGAATTAGTGTTTCTCACTAAGTTTCTTCATGGATAATATCTCTTTAGGGATTTTTTTCAATTAAAAATATTATATTGTTTAATGTCATTTGGTAATGCATTCCATTCATGCACACCTCTGTATGTTACTGAGTGCTGTGCTAATGTAGTTCTTACTTTGGGTAAAATAAAAACAACCACTAACTGCAAGCCCACTTGAATAATAATGTGTTTCTGTACTGAAAGAAAGCTTTTGGTATAAATAAAAAGGAGTTTTAATAGTTATAACATACCATAGGAAGAGCATCAATTAATATAATAATTTGTTTTTAACTTCAAACCATATCTTTTTATGCATTTTAACAATATTTGTCCTGTGCAGACATGAAAGAGCCACTTGTGCAGCTTTATGTTCTGGACCAGCTGCAACTTTTTAAGGTTGCTGATGGAAATGCTGGATCGGATTACAGTGCAATAATCTGGGGAAAAACAAAGCTTGAATTAATTTTTGAAATGTTTTCTAGTGAGAAGAACTTTTTATACCTCTTAATAAAAATCAAAGTACTTCCTATTTTATTTACCAATTTTTGTACTCGCCTGTCCCAAGATAGTCTCTGGTCTATTACTATACCTACAAGTTTGACATCTTCAACTTCCTGTCTGATTTATTTTGTTTAAACAATGAGTAGTTCTAACTACTGTTTTTGAGACATTCAATGCAAGTTTGCTATTTATGATCCAGTTTGCCAACAACTGTATTTCTCTCTTTAACTGAGAATTTACAGTATTGATATGTACTGTATCTGAGTCATTTGCATACATTACAATACATGCCTTGTCTAGAACAGATGGAAGATCATTTGTAAAGCTTGTAAATAGAAGTGGTCCAAGACAACTTCAAAACACAAACCTCTCGTCCATATCTTGTAAATATCCAAATATATCGCAGAAACAGATATATATAAGATTTAATTCTAAAACAGAAAAAACCCAGCTTGTCTTTTTTTTTCTTCTGTATTTCTGTTTTGGTTTTAAGTCAGTAAAACAAAATAACACACGTTATTTGGTTTTAAAACGGAATAACCAAAGAACGAACAGTACACGGATTGTTAAAGATGACGAGTATTAAAAAATAGTTTTTTTTTTGGATTCTGCTAAAGTTAAAAGTAGCTGGAAAGTAAAAAAAAAAAAAAATTCACAACATTCCTTGCATAGTCTGTGTCAATATCAGGGTAAAGAGGCTAAGTTCAAAGGTCATTGAAAGTGGTCCTTATGGGAGACAGCAGCTGCTCGTGTGGCTGCCTGCATCTTCCAGCTGTTCGGGCAGATGGTCGACTATGCTGGTGTGTGTATGACTTTTCCTGCAAGTCTGCATACACGCATGTGAGTGTATATGCCAGAGTGCATATGCACATGTCTTATAAAGTTTAGTTAAAGTTCCCTCAGCCATTTAGCTGCACCTGTGTGCAGCCACTTGAACATGTTTTCACCTGTCTGAGTCAGAGCTGTTCCATGGTGAACAATGGAAAAAAAGAGGAAGAATAGACAAAGTACAAATTTCAGCTGTGATGAGGAATGAATGAAGAGGAAAAGAGTTGTGTTGTCAGAAAAACAAGGTACCGAGAGTGCAGTAGTAGAAAATGGGAAGGAAAAAGAGAGAGGACTTTACCCGCCGCCGCTGTTGTTGGTCCAAACGGAGATGAATAAAGAGGTGAGCGACAGAGAGACAAAGGGACAGAGTAGACAGAGAGACGAGTGGAATAAATACGGAGAATGGGACACAGAAAAAGAAGGGATTTTGAAGGAAAACATCCATATGATGAGAGAGAAAAAAGAAAGAACACAAGGCTTGCTTTGGTTAGATCAAACCTCCGGCCCGCTGACGTTTGATTACTTACAAATTCTTTAAAAACCACACAAATAATGCTTTCATCACCTTTTGTTGCAATAATTCCTTTTCTGTTAAATTATCAGCTGTAAAAACACTTAAAAAATCTGTTTTAACATGTTAAATAGACAAATGTGGAGCTCTTATAAGCTAAAAAAATACACTTTATTACTTTACTGAGACAAGCTTTCTCGTCTGTCTACAGCCACATGCAGGACAACGGCACAATAGGTCGAAGAAACATCAGGCCTCAGACGAGACTAAATGGATTTAAGAAGTGATAAACATCAGCAATGAGCACTGATGCTTTCTGTAGAGCTCAGTGATTCTCAGCAATGAAATCATATCTGTATTTGTCTGAATGTCCCCTATCACATACATCATAGTTCTCGCCACCATTTGTTGAAAATAAAAAATAAAAAAAATAGTAGAAGTAGTGAGAGGAAATTAATAATGAGGTTTATCTTCTCTGGGAGTTTTACGGAGGAAAATGCTTCAGAACAATGTAGAACCATTTGGTTAAAATTGTAAGTCAGTAATCTGTGATACAAACATCTACGCCAGTGTTTCTTAAATAGGGGTAAGTGTACCCCTAGGGGTATGCAATTGCACTACAGGGGGTAACAAAGATATGGGGTTTTATAATGTTTATCTTTAGTTAAAAAATTATAATCATAGTAAGGATGAAGGAAATTATACTCATTAGAACATGACCTGAAAATACAAGGGTTAGTCTTGGTCCCACATCATGGCGAAGATAACCAAAAATAATCAAAACTATAGAAATACATCTATTCAGGAGGCAATAAAAACTGTTTGATTGCACTTTTTTACAAAATGAGATCATGTATTAACACTCATTCATTCCATTATGATGCTCTATAGCTGTTTTTCCATAGTGTTCTAAGAAAAATGTTGTAGTTGGACAAAGGGGGTACTTGCATTTAGAAAATAAGAGAAAGGGGGCCAAAAAAAAGTTAGAGAACAACTCTTCTCTGCCATGGATTAAAAATAGTTTAGAAAAAAGTTCAGAAAGGACACACTGTCAAAGGTAGGTAAACAAAATATTTCTATACACACAAACACAAACAGGAGCATTAAACTAAGTAAAGAGAAAGGGTCTTAGTGAAATAAAATAGAGAAAGATAGACTGAAGTAAAAACCATCTGTGTAAATAAAATACCAGCACTCGCACCTTGGAGTATTTGCCTTTGTTTCATCATTCACTGATCAATTACCTACTGTGGAATTATGTTATTAATTCGGAAATCCATTTCCTCCAACAGAAAAATGGAGGACGTACAATTACGCACAATGGCTGTGTTAGACATAGGTGAAATATTGGTAGGTGTTAATTAAAGGAACTAATGGTCCTGCTACCTCGTTCCATTATCCCAACCATCAGGTTTGCTTTAACAGTAGTATTCCTACAATGCCATGTTTGACCATGATCACAAACAACCTACTCCTACTGAACTGCAAAAACTAAAGGCTTTACTCCAAGACACCAGTGTGGCAATAGGGCAGCTAGAAGAGAAGACAGAGCAGAGGAAGTAAGAAGGAGACTTACGTGAAGGCGAAGGCCACCAGAGCACCACTAACCACTATGAAGTCAAGGATGTTCCACAATCACGGAAATAAGAGCCCTGGTGCAAGACCAAGCCAGGTCCACCATCTGCCAAAGATCAGGATGGATGAGATTGCAATGATTTAGCAAACTTTTCTGCCTATGATTGATATGAAAGCTACACTATAAGACTTAAAGCTTCAGTGTGTAAAATCCATAATCACCTAGAGCTAGTATGGTATATGGTAATTCAAAGTGGTCTAAAAGAACACTATCGTGTTTCATCTTCTCTGGCTCTTTGAGGTTTACAAATCCAGAAGCATGACACGACTTGTTTTACAAACAGAGTGCTCCATGAGCTGTTTTGGGGTGTTACTATTAGCTGTCTGACTAAAGTTGATGCGCGTTCACGTCCTCTGTAGTAAAGTACAATGGTGGACAATCCAGCAGGAGAAGTCTCTATTGGGGTGTTAGGCACAACGGTTACACGGCAAAGCAAGAGAGAAAAAGGAAGACCGACGTGGAGAAGAAACTGTCAGGGACCAGGCTGAGCATCATCATTAACTAGTGGGCGGGTCACGTCATGTTCTGGGCGGTCCTGTCAGCACCACAGCTGTAGCCAGTCTGCAATCATGATTATGTCACCTATATATATCCTGTCTGTGTGTATGACTCGTTGTTGGTCTAATAGTCATTGATGTCTGGTCAGTCCTGATCACTGTCTGGAGTCTTGGCCGGCTGCGCACCCCAGGTTGAGGATCACCTGTATCTATGGTCGGTCTGTGCTGTCTGATAAAATAAAGTCTTTGTTAAGCAAACCCTGCCTCAGAATCCTGCAATTGGGTCCTGTCTGCGACCTGTGACAGAAACAGTCTAAAGCAGTGATTCTTAACTGGTGGGTCGGGACCCAAAAGTGAGACGCGGATCTGTACTGGGTGGGTCACGGACAGCTGGTCAAAAATAAAATAAATAATACTTCCTTATAATAAATAAATGTCTCTCATGTTGGACTTGTCTTATTTTGAAAGAAACTTCTCTTTTGACAGGCATGCGGGGAAATGCATGTTGCACAGGAAAATATTATAGATTTTGAAAAACTAAGTGTGTTTGGTTGAATTCTAAAAAAAGTGGGGTTGAAATTTAATGGCATAAACATACTTGAGTGGAACTGACGCAGGGTCTGCCCCACATACTGGTTTCAAAATGGAAAGTGAGAACAGACGGGATAAATCACGTGGTTGTCACTCTGCTCTGAGCGGTAGCTGAGATCACATCACTCATGTCAGAGTCTTTAAAACACCAGAAAACTCTCCAATAACACAAGACAAATTCCCTATATTTGCCACTAGTCTCTAGTGAGGAAAACGTCGCTAAGCGCTCCACAGTTGTGCGCGTTCACGAGAATAACGTTAAGGGACGATCGGTTTTTAAACAGGGAGGGGAGAGGGGAGCGTGGTTACTTCTATACAAGTCTCACGCTTCTACATACTGCAGCTTTAATGTGAAGTAAACAGTCACAATATTTAATACATAGTCAATATTTAAAGCATACTGCCTTACCTTAACCAGCATCTCAAATGTAAAGACTCCAGTAAAAACGTAGTCAAAATAGCGTAGAACCTGCAGAGAGAAAAATAAAAGAGGATTTACAGCTGAATCTTCTTTATTAAAAAGCTTACACTTTAGAAATTATTTAAATGCTTATCTTATCTTATTTAAGGTAAGTATAGGATTTGAGTGTTCTAGTGTTCTAACATTGTTTCGAGGGGAATCAGGCCAGACGGGGTCCTCAGCTGCAAGGGCAATACTGCTCAAGGTAATGACCAGCAGAATGCACATCTCAAAATAGCGAAGTGTGCACACGTAATGGCATGCCCGTCGAAACCTGTGTGCAGGATAAGATGTTAGGCTTCTTTCTGGCCAAAAGACTAAGAAAGTTTATGTTTGTGACGGGTTGTTAATGGTATAGTTTGAATAATTCTGTTGGCAGAGGTGACTTACGGGTTGGTAGTGGAAAGGATAAACATGGAGCTAAATGGAGGCATAGGCCTGGGTCCTCCCTCACCTCCCTTGTCATCATCATCATCATCCTTATCCTCCTTTGGTGGGAGAGGCTCTGTGTTGGCATTTTTATTTACTGTTTGGCACAGGTAGAAAAAAGGTCATCAATAAAACATTTACATGTTAATGAGGCTATCAAACAGGGTTGGGGTCAATTACATTTTTCAATTACAATACATTTCAATTATTCATGTCCATTACAAATCAATTATGATTACAATAACCATAATTTTTTTTCCAATTGAATTACAAATAAATTACAATTATTTTTCTCATGAAAGTCAATTAAGATTACAAAAGTTCAACTACAATTTTACTAACTTTTATTCATATAGCGTTGTGATGAGATTTTTTATGTGTGTACGATGTTATTTTATCATCTTTACATTTATATTTTAGTGCATTTATTATAATATCCTATGTAAAAGCCCAACTAGGGAGAAGAGTTGGAATTTAGCAACAGCTGTAAACTCTTTGTACAAAACATCAATTAATTTATACGTATTGTTACTCTGTAAAATTGTATCATCCCTATTCAAAAAGACTTCTATTGTATCCTAACTCTAACCCACTAACCCACTAAACTTCTTTTGACCCTTACCACATGTGTGAGTGTGAAAATTCACAGACAGGTAGTAGAAAAACTTAATATGAAACATGTTTTAATAATTGTTAACTACATATGTGTAACGTCATGTCTGGACCTATTGTCTGACTGTTGTGACACTTTTTTGTATGGAAATACACTGAAATGAACAAATAGACCTCTTTTGCATTTAATTAAATTGTAATTGACCGTTTTTAGTTCATTTCCATGGTAATTACAATTACAAAGTTAATTATCTTAACTCAATTACAATTCAATTATGATTACAATGGCGACAGATTGTTGCAATTACAAATTAAAAACTTCGCCTTTGAATATTTGTGACTCTACATAATGGTTCAGTGCGTGAAAAGTGGGTGAGTTGGTTCCGACACCGGGCGAAAAGAAAGAAAGAAAGGAAAGAAAAGAAGGAGAAGAAAGAAAGAAGAAAGAAGAGAAAGAAACAAGAAAAGAAAAAAAAAGAGAGGAAAGAAAGAAAAAGAAAGAAAAGAAAGAGGAAGAAAGAAAGAAAGAAAGGACCGTGAACTGTACATTTTCGGGAAGCGCGGGGGCGTGCCTACGACATGACAAGAGGCCCTGGTCACTGACGGGCACGTGGCGTTTGCATAGACTCCGCCCTGTCCATTGTAGTATGGCCACTATGAGAGCAAGAGGCCCTTCGCCAGCTAGTGGCGCTCGGGCCTAATTACACCATAATTGTAATTAATTATTAATTACGCGATTAAAATTATTATTGACCCCAACCTGCTATCAAAAAAGACCTTACCTTGAAGTATGGCATTAGTGGATGGAAAGATAGGCATGTCCACGGCTGTGTAGTCGAGTTGGGGCAACCTGACCACACTGTTAGCACGGTGTCCGATGTTCCCATAGTTGTTGATTGCCACCAGACTTCCATGGGTGCCACTGTGGGCAAGATGAAGGGCAGATCCAAATGCAGGGGCCATGCCATAGTTGTGGACTGGATTGGTACGTCGTTCGTTAGGTGGAGTAGAGCTAGAAACCAGTTTGGTATTCATCAGATTGTCCATGTCCTCACTGTACTGACTGCTCTGTCTAGAGAGGCTCTTTTGGATTGGCCGTGTAGTAGAAAGGTTGGGAACACTGCACTCCCTGAAGAGAAACAACAGACACGAGAGAGGGAGGTGAACGGAGTTGCAAAAAAAAAAAAGAAGGAAAAAGTAAAGACGTGTCATTCCATGTCATTTCAATAGAGTTCCGAACATCCCACGCACTCTGGTCTCAAAAAATTCTGACATTTTTATCAAATGTTCCTAAATAGTTCACTGTATATTTTCAGTTTGATTGGATAAATACTTTTTGAGATATGTAATAATTTAGTGCATCCTTATTTTTCTTCCATTTTCAGCTTCTAATATCTCAAGAACTACATCACATAGGAAACTGAACGATGGAATAGTAATCTCAGAATATACATAAAGATCTGCTATATATCCTATCTGGTGGACATGCCAGCTTCTCAAAATTGGAAGAAAGTTTGTTGGGGTTTCAGGCTTGAACATGTTTGAATCTTCAGTAACTATAACTACAACTTTGCATTTGCCTCAGCTCACTGTAATTGTATCAGCTTTGAGCTACTGTATGTACATAGACTGTTCAAATCACAAATAATTAGTCATATATGCATTAGTTCTTGGGTGAGAGTCTCTTGAAATCCGAAAAAAGTATTTTCTTTTTACTATTTTCATTGGCCCATAACTGTATGTGAAAATGTGAGAAAAAATCTGATCACTGTTTTAATTTATAGTATGAAAATGACTCTTTCTTGGGATATGAAACAAATATTCATCATGCAACTTCTCCATTTTTTTTTTTGGACCTCAACTTTGGGTTATTTCAACAACTTAATCCTTTACATGAGTTCATTGTAGCTTGCCTCTGTGTCTTATTATCATGTAATGTTTATTAGTTTATCACGATCAAATTAATTATTTACTGTGTGCCTATTGAATAATCCCATTACAATTGGTAAAAATGTCTGAATTTCTTGAGACCGAAGTGCGAGGCCATTTGTGAAATGATATGGAATGATCCAGAAGGGAAATGTTTAGTGGAAATAAAAGCCACAAACACAAGTACAGGGAAAAGTAAAGACATTGCCATTAAAGCCATGCTGGAGGGGTGGGGGGGACGTACTTCCTCCTGTGTGAGCACATCCTCTTCCCCTCGCCTCCACTTTGATTTCCATGGCGACTCCTTCTCGTCTTCCTATCGCTGCCATTGCCATTCTCTCCTCCCTCTCCACTTCCACTCACTCCTTTGCTCTTACGTCTGCCTGATTTTCCAGTTTCTCCTTTACCATCCTCACCATCTTCTGCATGTCTTCGATGTGACCTCGGCTTCCTGTGCTCCGACTGACCTCCTCCACGACTGCCACTGCGGGAGTGGTGATGCCGTCGGGGTGGCTTCTGCTCCGAGCCCGGCCCGGGGATCTCGGTGGTGTCCAGTCGCACCTGAGAGCTACGGTGGTGCTCACTTTTATGGCTCCGCCTGCTCTCCGTGGACTCGCCCCTGTCCAAAGCTGGCCTGAGTAAGCCTGAGCCTCCTCCATCTCCTGCTCGGTGTTCGCAAACGGACGTTTGGGTTTGGAGGCCACCAGGAAGTTGCTGCGAGCTTACACAAAGCTCCACATTGTTGGCAGTGGTTTTGTTGGTGTTGTTGTTGCGGTTTTCTCGAGGGTCAACCACTAATGGTCGATCGAGGTGGGTCTTCATGTCTGGCCGGATGTGACGTGCAAAATTGACCTACAAAAAAATGGAAGATCATGGAGAAAAGACATGGTAGGGGATGTTCAACCAACTCAAAGTGGCAACATTGAGGAACCCATATAATGAATATCATTAGTTTATTTGTTAACACTTTACTTGACATTTTATACATACAGGCTGACACTACATTGTCATTATGACATGACACCTGTCATTGGCATGATTAAGGTGTCCTTAAGGCTGTCATTAGGTGTCGTTTGTTACCCTGCCTAACCCCTAACTCCTAACCAGAGGTGAAAGTAATGGATTACAAGTACTCACGCTTCTTTAATTCAGTTGCTTTTATAGGTACTTGTACTTTTTTGAGTATATTTCTGTTTAAAATAAATGATTGATCATTGTGAAACTACAAAAAATAAAATGACTAGAAAACAATTGATAGCCGACCAACCAGATTAAACGTACTGCACTTCACCAAAACCAAAACAGCATTCAATGTTGGCTATTTTCTCAGTTTTGGAGTTCATAAATGTAGCTAAACTTCGAGCCTGGGAATTTTTTTTTTAATTTGAATTGAATTCATTGCTGTTATTTTTTTTTGAAACAAAAAAATTGTACATTTTGACAAACCTTTTATTTTATACAGATGCCTTTGTGGAGAATAAATGAAGTTCCAATTGTGGAAGGTTTGGTCTCTTCCTTTTTAAGTTTATACATGAGATGTTAAGTATATGCAAGGGAACCGTGGCAACAATTATTACCAAAAGTAAACGTGGAGGGTGAAAGTAACTAGTAACTTTTACTTTGAGTACTATTTAATTCAGCTACTTTTGACTTGTACTTGAGTATTTTATGCATGACTTTCTTTTTAAATCCAAGATAAAAGCACGCTTTAGGGAGATTTTTGGTCATAATGTTGTTGATGTAATGTTTTTGCTGCTGATTTTAATGTTCTTAATGATTTTTAAGCTATTGAATGCTTTTTTGTTGCACTCTTTGATCATGTAAAGCACATTGAGTTGCCATGTCGATGAAAAATGCTGTACAAATAAATTTGCCTTGCCTTGTACAATTCCAGTCAATTCCAGTACAATTCCAGTCAATAACAGTACTTCTACTTGAGTAGGATATATCAGTACTCTTTACACCTCTGCCCCTAATCCTAACCCTTCCAAACCCCACGAGATCCCTCCACCTAACCCAGAAAATGTCAACATAGCTCCATAGGTGTCATAATTTAGCGAACGTCACTTAATGACAGCCTTCATGACACCTTATTCATGCTAATGACAGCGTAATGTCAGCCTTGTGTATAGAACTTCAAGTAAAGTGTTAGCGTTTATTTTAGGTTAAGTAGTTACCTAAATTATCACTTATTAATAAGATATCAGACATAAACATCATCTCCACTGGCTGAGCTTGTGTACAATGGTAGCACAAGTCTAGAGGCCTTTGTTTGCCTTGTCCTTTACATTGTTTTGCTCCTCCCTCCCTGTCCTTGCCTTCCATCGGTCATCAGGGTCCAGCTCATTATACAGGGCCTCCCGGCTGGATGCCAGCGTCTGCTTCCTCAGCTCTTTAGTGCGTTGCTCCCACACAGATTTACTGACACCCTTGTAGTTTTTCTGCTGCTCCTTACTGTGAAAGGAATGAAGATTGGCATGCTTTAGGGGATGTGTTTTGATCACCTGCAAAACATACGCTCAGAGGCATTGGGAGAGGTGAAGAAAAATGAAAAATCGAAGAATTAAAATAGGGGGAGAAAATAAAGACATTGTAGAGGTAACAGAGAGTTAAAGGATGGTTTTTGCTTAACCTAAAGAATGAGGCAGCTCTCAACAGAAAATGGTTCAAGATGCAAAAGCATAAATTGACACAGTCTAACTTTTGTAACTTTTGTAAGACTACATTAAGACATGGCCAGTCTGTTATAAATGTACCTTATCTATGTTCCCTTTGTTACACATATTTCTCTTTATAACGGCAACCTGAAAATTGCATGTGATCAACTTTCCTGTTATCATTTACCATCTATTACACCCTCCCAACCCTTTTAATGGGCCTACAGTCATAAAAAGTAAGGTGACTTGTACACGATTTCAAAAAAAGGCCACAAACACAAATTACAGCTGGGGAAAAGTTGTGAGAAAAAAAAAACTTTAAAAAAACAAGATTAAATAAATAATAAATAAATAAATAAACGAAAGAAGGAAAAAGGAAGAAATACTAAAGCACAGACAAAAGCAAAGAATGACAGCTGTAAGTCCATGAACAGAAAGATTTCAGAAACGAATGAACAAAAAAATAAATACCAGTCCAGAAAAGGGTCGGTAGCGCTGTGACACTCACTGTGTACTTTGTTGCTGAGGAGGGAAACAGCTGGTGAGTGAGATGACACCAAAGAACAGAAGGAGGGTTCCATCCCAAAATGTGTTTGGAATTCACAATTCAACTAAAGGAACAACCAAAGTCTGAGAAACGGCTTCCATCCTCTCTGATCTACTTTTATTATTTAGTATTTTGGAATGCAACCCTTCTCTCACACAGAAACACCAACACTGGACAGTGACACACACTTCAGACCCAACGAAGCACTCCTAATATTATTCTACAATTACTATTTACAGTTTTGATCATGATACTCCACCACCAATGCCAACATTTACATTTTGTTTAACATCATCATACATTCAGAAATTTCCATTCATCAATGGAAAAATCAAAGTTACAGAATCAGATACACAAAAGTTTGTGTTTGTGTATATATATGTGTGTGCGTGTGTGTTTGTGTGTTTGAGACTCGCTACCTGTCCTCCTGGTGGCCGTGTGGGATTCTCGCGTCCAATGATATCAATAGCCGCCAACAACTTCCGGGTACTATTTGAAACTTCCGGGAACTCTCTCTCTCTCTCTCTCTCTCTAAACGGCTCCGTGTGCTTTCAGCATGTACGTCCAAGGTGCGCATTTGGTTACATAGCACGTGGTGAAAATATCAGAGTTTATAATGCCGTATCGGCGGAGAAATGTGCATTTTTTGCTGTTCACTTTCGTCCGCCATTAACTTCGCGTCTCATCATAACTTCCGGGTCTCGTCCGTCCGGTCTAAACAGCAAACGGTTAAACAAACGTTTTGAAAACGTTTTGAAATCACCAAATAAGTCCCAAATGACGAATGCACACACTTGGGCTGTGTGGAAGCTGTTAAAAAACGTTTCAGGTCGAACAGACACCGCGTCGGGGAGGAATTCGCTCCAACGGTAGCATGGCACAGTCATGGAGACAGAGGAGGAAGTGGACTCAGTGACCTGTGATTTAAAGGAAGTTTAGAGTCACGGGAATAATTTTAAATAATCATGAAATATTAACTTTTTAATATTTACCGTTTTTTTTTTTTTTAATATTGATCTTCTCTTTTAAACCCAAACAAACTCCAAAATCGTGACATTATGAACCGATGAACCGGAACCAGAAGTACCGTGCTCAATACCAAGAGGGAGCCGTAATCTTAAAGTTAAAACGTTTTGCGGCACCAAATTACTCCAAAATAACGGATGTACACTTGGGGTATTTGGAAGCAGTTGACAAAGTTTCAGGTCGAACAGACACCGGGTCGGGAAGATATTCGCTCCACACGCAAACACGCACGCACGCACACACAACTTTCTTGCTTTTATAGGTAGACATTAAAAGAAAATAACAAAATGTAGTTTTTTGCACAAAGGTAAAATCAACTATTATTGGATTACTTGCACTTGAGCACAGGAATGATAATAAAGCTGACACAAGTATCCACAAAAATCCAATTAAATTGAGTGAAACAAACTATTTTATGATTAGATCTAGGATTACATCCCATTGGTCTGATGCCAATCCCCAGTATGGCTAGAGGCTGCACTGCTCTTTAAAGTTCATGATACTTGAAAGCAATAACCATGAGTTAGGCACAGCAGCATGCAGGCTTTGAGGGAACCTTTAATCGATACCCAACCTATCACACGAGGATACTTTAAATGATGAAAAGTCTAAAGCTGAATGATAAAAACTGTCACTAATTTGTGGCAGAAATGTCTTTGAACTCATTCATATCAACCTTTAGCCTTCAAATCACACATGTGGGCGTCACTATTTTGGGGATTTTAACCATTTAGCATTCACATATTATGTCGTCCACATCAGAAATTATCTTTCTATATATGCTCTAATAGCGAGTCTATAGTGAAAAAGCATTTTAATTTAGTGCTTAGTTACGTGTCATCCAGTTCTTTGGACATTATAATATTATTCCTAAGAAAACCAGGAAGATTTTCACGCTGCATTTACAAGAAAAAAAGAAATGGCCTTTCAAAGTGCATTTTATTGCCTGTGCAGCTTCTAAATCACCTCTTATTTTTATACTAATAAAGTTTATATTTCATAGTAGAGTACTCCTTTAATTTGACACAATGTGCACAAGTCTAAACTTTTTAGTGCCCACAAGGTTTGGGGGATTAATTATTTGAAACAAGAAAAATATGTAGTGTAATATTTAAAAAATGCAGCTGGATGAAAATGCACATATACTCACATGACACAATTTGCAAAACCATGAGTATTTGGTAGGTTAGCTAGAGTTTAACAGTGGGTAATGTAATGTAAATCTCATGGGCATGTTTTTTTTTCACATCCCTCATGGGATGCTGTGCACCCAGGAGACAGGCCAGAATATAACAAGTAAATGAGGACATAGAACTGTGTACCTGGTCTGTGCAGATCCCACCTTTATAACACATGTGTACAGTATTGATCTTATAGATCACACTTTATGGAGTCCATTGGAGGTGGTTTGATTTTATGCCCATTGGGGGGGGGTAACTTAAAAACAGAAATAAAAAGACTTACGCTGCCAGACATAATTTGAGCCTTTGACCAGCTTGATCTCAAGTGGGCCATAGATTTTAGGTTTCATTAATTTTGTGAATTTGAGATATCTACAACTGGATTATTTGGTAATTTACACAATAATTAATGTTTTCTCCGTCATTTTACTTTTTTCCTGCGGGCCGAATTGGATGCTCTAAAGGGCCGGATTTGGCCACCGGGCCTTGAGTTTGACACATGTGCTTTATACGAATTTAAAGGTGTGAGTTACGCATTCAATGCATTTGATCAGGTGGGAAAGAAATACTGAGCTAGTTGTGTGTAGATGCTATGAAGTGTGTAAATGTGTATTTTTTTTTTGTACATATTAATGTGAATGTGATTCATGTAAAGACTGCAGTGCACACAACAAACAAAGATCAACATACAAAATGTTTTATACCAGAAAAAGGATAGGCCTCAAACACTGTACTAAAATCAAGTCTTCATAGAAATGCATTTAAAATCTAAGTTAACAAAAAAAAAAAAAAAACTGCAAAGTTAGAGACTTACGCTGCGATGGAAAGGTTTGCAGCCGACATGGGGCTGACTTCAGCCACTTCTTTGGCCTTCTGCAGGGCGATCTTCTGGCTTGCTGCCTCCTCTTCCTCTTGCTCATCCTGCAAAGACACATCAGTTTAGCAACAGTAACATAACATTTGAAAAATGTAAATGTTTATTGAGTAAAGTAGGGTAACTCTTGGACATACCTTGGTCAGTTCCTGTGCATTTGCTAAATTATCCACAGCGATAGCCAAGAACACATTCAGCAGGGTGTCTGAGCTGCAGTTAAAAGCAACATTGTGCACTGAGAGACGTACATACGCTGGTAAGAACAACCTAATGTCATAACATCAGTTACTGAGCACCCAGTAGCTGGGTGTTGTATGAAGGAGTGACAATCCACTCATTCCCTGATAGGACAGCAGAAAAATTCCAAAACAAAAACAGAAGTTGTATCTTAAACATGTGTTTGGTTCACTCATAATCTCCTTTTTACTATCTGTAGAGACCAGATGTTCAGGAAAACCATGACGTGCAGTGACTGCAAATGAAACCAATATACAGACTGGACCCAACATGAGAAAATCTGTCAATTTCTGTTTTCAGGGTTCCTGCAGCTTTAGTCAAATTAAATTCAACGCTTTTTAAGGCTTGTTATTGCCATTTGAAATGATTTTTTTTAGTTGCTCGCCACATCCCCGCCGATTCCTCCTCAGTTCACGAGGGACGTCGGGTCTCGCTCGCTGAATAGGCTCAGGTTGGCAAAGCATTAGCACAGAGTGCTAACAGCTGATAGGTGTAAACAATTGGGCCGTGGCTGCGAGCAGTGACTCCCGACACGATCGCAAATATTTCAGACACAAGCAGCAGAAAAAAATAGTAGTGCAGTTTGGGCGTCCAGTAGTGCAGTTTGCTTTTACATACGTATATGGCAATAAAGTATAATATATATTCTATATTAAGTGTTGGTTTTAGCTGTTAAATAGTTTGAGAGGGAGGAGCTCACATTTTAGGAGGCATGTATTATGTCCATGGTAGGAGGAGAAAGGATTGTCAGGAGGAGGAGTTTCCGGCAGGTGATGTCACACGCCGGGCAAAAAAAGATATGGATAATTTTTTTTTCTGATGTCTAGTGCAGATGTGCATGTGGCAGTAAACACACAAAATGACAGTAAATGACTAAAAAAAAAGAGACTAAATTAATCTAATATATATATATATATATATATATATATATATACAAAACAAAAAAATAAACCATAACAAAAATCTTTGTGTGACAGGCAATTTTCGGTAAATTACAATTTCCCATGTTGTGTATGCATTTTTTTAAAGATGAATGTTGCCATTTATGTTGAAATGCGAGACTAATCACAATCATAAAATCATACTTTTTAAGTGTTAAAGTGTAAGTTTTAAAACATTTTATTAGATAATTAAGGCCTTTTTTATAGATTCATGAATTTAATGCCTTTTGAGACTTTTTAAGTACCAGCGGAAACCCTTGTTTTGACCGGTGAGTATTAAAGAGATGCTATCAAAGAGATTATTATGGAAAAAACATTGGAAAATATACATATTTCTTACCAAGTGAACACAACATCACAACACAATTACAGATGCAGGAAAAAAAGAATGAATCCATAAACATTAAAGATTAATCTTTAATCTTTAATCTTTAACATGACTTGTGCTCTTATGTAACTCTTATGTAACTCTATTAGAAGAAGAAACATTATATGGTTGATTGAAAAGGATACAGTTGCCAAAAAGTGTGAGCACAATGAAGAAAACTGAGAAGGCCATGCCCTTGTTGACGCCCCCCTGAGACTTGATGCCATCGTACATCACCATGTTCCAGTCCTCACCTGTCAAGATCTGACACAAACAAGAACAATCAGTCCTGGTTTCTGATGTGATGTATGGACGGCAAGTGCAGAAAAAAATGGTTTGCATTTGGATACATGAAAGTTAGGTTTCAAAAACACCAAAAGGACTGGTCATGGGTTTTAAGCCCACCAGTTCAGCACAGGTTGAGTAGTTTGAATCAGCTTTTAGGAAAAAGCAACCAGAGCTCTTCTGCAGCAAAGATCACCTCCCTCTTTTTTTTTTTTTACCCTAAAATAACACAGATCTTCTCAACTTACCTGGAAAACTGTCATTATTGCTGCAGGGAAGGTATCAAAGTTGGTAGGAGGGGTTCCATTTTCAAAGTTGAACCTAGCAAAAAGGAGAAAATGAGAAGAAAAGGAAAAGAGTCAACTATGAATCTGTTAAACATGGACCTGGTAATGGGTAAAAAGCAGAGGTGTAAAAAGTACTGATATATCCTGTTCAGTGCTGGTACTTGATTGAAATTGTACTCAAGCTCAAGTACAAGTAAGTCATACTTAAAATACTCAAGTACAAGTAAAAAGTAGCTCAATTAACTAGTACTCAAAGTAAAAGTTACTATTTACTTTCACTCCCCAATAAATCTTGCCATGGTTCCCTTACATACAGTAAACATCTCATGTATAAACTTAAAAAGGAAAAGACCAAATCTTGCACAATTGAAAAACAATTATTTTTACAACAAAATAACACCAATGAATTAAATAAAAAATAAAAAAGTTATCAGGCTCTATGTATAGCTACATTTATGAACTCTAAAACTGAGAAAATAACCAGCATTCAATGCTGCTGTTGTCTGGTCATTTCATTTTTTGAAGTTTCATGTCCTTTGATCATTTTTAAATGAAAAAAGGCTGCCCCTTGCCACAGATTCTGCTCATAACTTTTATGAGGGGGTTTGGTTTGGGGGCCTCAGGATTGCATCACTGCTATTTTTGCAGATGATGTGGTCCTGTTGGCTCCATCAGACCGTGACCTTCAACTCTCACTGGATCGATTCACAGCCGACTGTGAAGCGGCCGGGGTGAGAATCAGCACCTCCAAATCCGAGTCCACGGTTCTCAACCAGAAAAAGGTGGCGTGCCTTCTCTGGGTTGGAGATGAGGTTCTGCCCCAAGTGGAGGAGTTTAAGTACCTCGGGGTCTTGTTCACGAGTGAGGGAAGGATGGAACAAGATGCCAACAGACGGATTGGTGTGGCATCTGCACCTATCGGTCGTGGTAAAGAGGGAGCTGAGCCCAAAGATGAAGCTTTCAATTTACAGGTTGATCTTGGTTCCTACCCCCACCTATGGTCATGAGCTTTGAGTCATGACCAAAAGAACAAGATCGGGGGTACAAGCAATGAGTTTCCTCCGTAGGGTGGCTGGGCTCTCCCTTAGAGATAGGGTGAGAAGCTCAGTCATCCGGGCAGGGCTCAGAGTAGAGTCGTTGCTCCTCCGCATTGAGTAGAGGCAGATGGGGTGGTTTGGGCACCTAATTAGGATGCCACCTGGACGCCTCCTCAGTGAGGCATTCAGGACACGTCCCTCCTGAAGGAGACCTCGAGGAAGACCCAGGGCACGCTGGAGAGAATGCCTTGCTATCCCCCCAAAAGAGCTGGATGAAGTTGCTAGGGAGAGGGAAGTCTGGGCCTCCCTGCTAACAATGCTGCCCCCGCGACCCGGCAATGGATAAGTGGAGGAAAATGGATAGATGGATGGATGGTTGGCTGTAGAAATGTAACAAATTACTTAACTTATTTTAAATTGTATTTAAGTACAAGTGAAATGACTGATTTAGAAATATACTCAAAAAAGTACAACTACCTATAAAAGCAACTCAATTACAGTAACGTGAGTACTTGTAATCCATTACTTTCACCTGTGGTAAAAAGTCACTTTTGCAAGAAAATTAGACAAGTTGCATTAAAAAGAACAAAAGAAGGTCATAGTATAAGGAATAATTGCACTCACTGTCCTCCAAACAGCTGCATTCCCAGCAAAGCAAAGACAACAATGAAGAGGAAGAGCAGGAACAACAAGCTGATGATGGACTTCATGGAGTTGAGCAGAGAGACCACCAGGTTCCTCAGAGAGGCCCAGTACCTGGAGAACACAGGAAAAGGTCATGTGTTTACCTGGAATTACTGCCAATATGGTGTTGAGTTTTCCCACCAGTCTCCACTTGCGTACTCACTTGGTGACTTTAAAGATCCTCAATAACCTGAGAGCTCGTAGCACGCTGATGCCAAAGGAGGTTCCTGGCTGGATCATGGACCACAGAACTTCAAATATACTGCCACATATTACCTAATGCAGACATGGAGGCAAGCACCAGCTCATTAATCAAATACACCAGGCACACGTCAGCATCACGTGTGTGTGTGAGGTGGAGAACATCTGCTTGTTTTTGTCTTGTGTGTGTGTGTGAGTGTGTGGCGCAGCAGGGTGGGACTCACAATGCAGTCGAAGCAGTTAAAGGAGGAGTTGAGGTAAGACTGTCTGCCCAGGCCATACATCTTTATGCACATTTCTGACAGGAAGATCCCCAGAAAGATGAATTCAGCAAAATCTAAAAAACAGGAGGAAGGAGGAAGAATGCCATCAGTACCCGTACATCGATTTATGCACAAGTGTTTCTGCAGAGTAATACATTGACAATAGTTTAATCATTAGTGCAATTGTTGACCATTCTGCATTGAATGAGATTACATCCCAGCCTTGTGTCATCACAGAACATTATATGGTAACCTTACTTGAAGTTTTATACATAAAGCCTGGCATTATGCTGTCATTATTATGACACAACACCTGTCATTAGCATAAATGAATAAGGTGTCATGAAGACTGACATTATGTGGCATTTAATACCCTAACCCTAATCCTAAATTACCCTAACCCAGGGGTCTGCAACCTGTGGCTCTGAAGCCTCATGTTGCTCTTTGGCTCTTTTGCAATAGCTCCCTATAGCTTTAAAAAAGTATTAAAATAATGAATTGTTATGAAAATATGTTAATTAAAAATGAGTTTCACATCAAATAAAACTATGAAAATCATGATATTGACAATTTGTCAACCTAAAAATAAATTGCAATAACTCTGTCACTTCACTACTTCACCTCCTAAAATCTCTACATACCATCACCTTTCCTCATACCTGTGGCTAACCCTAAATTTTAAATCCCTGCTAAGACAACTAAACCAAAACAAAAGACTATTCTGGATCCGGAAGGACTTTAATCCTGGTGAGACGAGGCAAAATGGCTCCTTTGAGAATAAAGGTTGCAGACCGCTGCCCTAACCCCTAAACCTAACCTTACATTTAACACCTAACCCTAACCTTAACCCTAACCCCTAACCCTAATCTTAAATTTAACCCCTAACCCGAACCCTAACCTTAACCCTAACCCTATCCTTAACCTTAACCCCTAACCTTAACCCTAACCGTAACCAAAACTCTAACCTTAATCTTAACCCTAACCCCTAACCCTAAACTTAACCTTAACCTTAACCCCTAACCCTAACCTTAACCCTAACTCTAACTCTAACTCTAACTCTACCTAACCCACACTAGATCCTTCCACCTAACCCAAAAAATGCCAACATAGCTCCAAAGGTGTCATAATTTAGCAGACGACGCTTAATGACAGCCTTCAGCTAAGAGTGTTCAAATATTTCAAGTAGCATAGGAATAAATAAATAGGAATAAAACAAGCCTGGGGTAATACATAAAAATCAAATCTACAAAAGATACGCTCATTACAAAAAATAACTATAAGGATCATTTATCGTACATTTTATAGAGACCACACTCATTTTTAAATAACTCTTAAAATGTTTCAATTTAGTTTCTTTTAAAACGATGCTCATAGTTCACAAAGTTGTGCTGTACGGACTACAAAATAATCTACAAAAACTGATCAAAATAAGAGACAATGATTACAATTTAGGGGAAAAGTTAACTTTATTCATCCAAAAGAGTGCACACAACTTCAAAAACCTTGCGCACCACAGTTTGTGGTTTAAAACTTGATTATAATTTAAAGTCTTATAAAAGCTCAGTGATATTTAAAAACAATACAAACTAATTCTAATAGATTTATATGCGTATATCAAATAAGGAGATCACTATCCTATTATTCTGTGTGATTCTGTGTGCATGTGTTACAATATTGTTCACTGTATGATAGATTGCATTTGGCTGGAATGAACATGTTGACCACTTTATGCTGCGAGTGGGTCACTGATAATAAGTCATACATACTGTACATATGTACAATTTGTGTTAAATCTATTTCTTTTTTGTTTTTCGCTGAATAGTGATTAAAACATATGTGTTCAATGTTTTGTTTTTATTGTTTTGATGAGGATTATGACTAAAAATAAATAAAGATAGATGGGAAGCTAGCACTCACCACCAGTCAAAAGATGCCTGGTGTTCAGGTTCAACTTGTAACCATTTTACCTGGTGACACCTGAATGTATTGTTGGTGGAAGCTGTGTAAAACACAGCTGTTACACACAGTAAACTAAACATAATTTCTATCATTAGTTCACCAAAGGATTCTTTCTCTGCATTGCATTTGCATGCGTAGTGAAAAAGAAGTGCTCCTGTGTCTGCAGAGACGTGTGTGTGCATGAATCATACTGTAGCCTCAGCTCTTTCACAGATTTACGCACATTACCGAGGAATTTGCCAAGCCATCGTTTCCTTCCAGTAAAGTCTGATAGTTATTTTTACGCATTTGAACAGATAATCTGCAGACGGCCGCATCAAATAGAAGTGCAGGTTTTTCCTCATACTCACATAGAAAATCTGAGAGTGGTTCTGGCTGGTCGTAGTGCACTACAGCCACACACAGCGTGTTGAGGCCCACCAAACACAGGACGGTCCAGTAAAAGGCCTGCGACTTGACAACGTGTCGGATGAAGAAGCGAAATCGCCGCTCTCGCCGCTTGAAAGTTGATCCTTCCAGTTTTGAGCTCTTCAAGCTGGCACGAGCAAACGGTGAGCCTGGAAGCAGAATCCAAACGCACCCACGTTTTATGATGCTGAAACATGACTGACCAACTTTCACAATTTCTTTCCTATAAGTTAACATTTACATTTGACAGTAAAATTCCCAATTGTTGAGGAAATATCGTTATTGCAATAATGTCAATCTATCAATTTTCTGTACTTGAATTCAGAGATTTCCTGATAATAATCAATTTCTTCACATATGTCTATTGTTTGTTTGGTTTGGTTTATTGGTCAGTCAGAGCATACACAGTCTACACTCTGGTCAGGCCAATGGAAAATGGGCCTGACCAGAGTCTATATTACAAAACACAATCTTAATTGATAATCAAGGCAAACTAATATACATACTGTATATATTGTACCTATACAATATTAATTAATAATCAAAGCAAAATAATATACATATTATATACCTATACAATATCAATTGATAATCAAAGCAAAAATATATACACACGTACATACAGTACATACTAGGCTTTACATGATCAGGATTTTTGGGCAGATCACAGATCACCGACCCGATCATATTAATTCAGGTTGTCTTTTTTAGGTACCCACCAAATTCCTTCGGTACTACCTGATACAGATTGACGAAAAATCAAACGGTGCCATGTTTCGGGACAGCCTTGTGACTGTGAGAGAGTGGAAAAGTTGAATAATTTCCATGCAGGACCTGAACATAACATTTGTTGTCAGAGTGTGTGGGTGTGTGGCCCTTTAACTGTGAATGAATGCACTGGTTGCTCGACCATGTGAGGGAGCGTGTGAGACCGGAGCAGATCGATTATAAGCCGTGTGCTGTTTTTGAGTGACTGGCAAAATAAACGTTGAATTAAACCGGAGTCCCATGTCACACTCAATGACTGCTGTGAAGCAACTAAAAGAGAGTTGGAGATGAAGCTGTGGAGGCAGACCACAATGGAACTACATGGAGCCTCCATTAGCATTAGGAGCAAACACTTATTTCCTGACTGTGGCATCGCAAAACCTGCTGTTGCTTATAGTCCATATTCACAGGTGCACATCAGAGGTGGGGCGCACACACAAGCGCACACACACACAAACGCTTCTGCGTCCACCACCGCCCTGAAACAGACCAAAGTCTCCAGTATGAGAGCAAAAGTAAATGGGAGCGAATCGCAAGTCTGCTCTTTTAACATGCTCAGGCTGAATAAACAAAACAACACACACATGTACAAACACACACACACACAGATGCTAACCCTCGCTTTCAGAGGCAGTAGACTGGGGAAGTCCAGCCGTTCGCTCATAGGTTTTCACCTTTGTGCACAAATGTGAGTGAAATAAAGCCGTGTCACGTAAAGGAACAACTCTTTGGAGTAAATGAGATGATAAAACAAAGCAATGGGAGCATCAACAGAAAGTTTCATCACGACAATGACGTCATTGATTGGATCGGCAAATTAAGACATTACAGCCGATCACATAAATTGCATAAAATGCCAAATATCAGCCGATCCGATATAGCCGATCAGATTGGTGTAAAGCCTAATACATACATACGTACATATACACACACACACACATACACACACACTTTTCCATCATATTATCTTTGTACCCTTTTTTAAAATATCAACACATTCCAAATATATTTCAATTCATTTGGCAACGCATTCCATAGGTTCACCCCACAGATATACATCTACTTTTCATGGTTGTGTAGTGGATGGGCTGTTTCCAGTTAAGATCACCTCTGAGGGGATAACGTCCCTCTCTTTCTTTGAACACATTAAGTAAGTTAGAGGAAGTAAGCTATTTCTAGTTTTGAACATAATTATTGCTGTTTTTTGATCCACCAGGGCCTTTGATCTTATAAATAATGCATTTGTATGTTCATAAAAGTCAACATTGTGCACCACTCTTATGGCACGTCTCTGTATTATGCAAACTGTCTGTAGTGAGAATATTTATTGATTTGAGCGTTAAAAAGTGTCTTACTTTGTTCAACACCCCCAACACATCTTAAGACATATGTCTATTAGGGTGATTCACAATATAATGTTATAAAAAAATAAGAAAAAATCTCATTTTGTCAGATCACCTTTTGCCTTGTTCCTATTGATATTTTAAACCTTTTTACCAAAAACTTGGCCAATATAACATTAAGTAAGGGTGCCACACTTGTTCACAATTTTTATTGCTCAAGCAAAGAATGAGTAACTTTCGCAGATATCAGAAACTTTAACAATATGAAAGTAAGTATGGTTATATAATAGTTTCTCCCTGTATTTATACTAAATGAGTAAGAACATTAGAACAGTTCAAACACTATTCCTGAAAATATAAAAAGCATCAACATTGTGAAAAAGTGTGCCCTAAATGTGCAGCGATTGACTCCGTTTTTGGCAACAGATGCTTACAACGTCTATGTGAACGAGGCAAAATGCGATCTGGCAAAATTTGGTGAAAATTGATTTTGTCAACCACCCTAATGTCTATGAATCCAACAGTTTTTATTTGTCTTTTAATACTTTTTGTGTTAACATATGATTAAGTTTAGGTATGACATAGGATGCTTGTACATGTTGAAATTGCCACTTGCCGTTTGAAAATTGGTTGAAAACTGAGCAAGTTAGGGTTATATAAATAGTACATGCAGCACCATTGACATCAATATAATGAGCGGGGCCAGCTGTCTGAGGTAAGATGGCCGCCATGTTGCTACGTCGCTCCTCATTGTCTAACAGCACAGCTAAGTCATCCAGTGTTTATATATATCTATGGTGGTTTGCCTCCAGGCAAAGCCTCGCCCAACAAAATACGTCACAATGTCTACAAACAATCAAAGGGTCAATAGAAACACATTCAAAGTGCAATTATACTTTGTCGACATTTAGAAATATGGCTTTTATTTTGCAAAAATCTGTAAAGAGGCAGATGGCTGCCACCTCTGAAACTGGTTCTGCTGGAGATTTCTTCCTGTTAAAAGGGAATTGTTTCTTCCCGCTGTCGCTAAATTTCTGTTCATGTGGATCTTGTTGGGTTTTTTCTTTCTTATTATGGAATTTTTATTTTGATAAGTGCAATGAGATGACTTTGTTGTAAATTGCACTATACAAATAAAGTTGAATTGAATTGAAATGAATTAATGGACACCCAGCTAATGACTTCTTTGCAGTTTGCCTTTGTTTAATGTAATTCATTTTTAATTAATTAACTTAATTTCTTTCTGCTCCTTTTCATTCATCTTTTCTTCTTTTTTTCAATGTGAAGGAGAAATCAAATTGTTTTATTGTCTTGAATGCAATAAATAAATAAACAATGAAAATGTGTGTGTGTGTGTGTGTGTGTGTGTGTGTGTGTGTGTGTGTGTGTGTGTGTGTGTGTGTGTGTGTGTGTCAGAGACAAACGGCGTGAATCTTACCCACTGCCAGGTCTCCCTCCCCTTCCTCTGGGTTTAGAAGCTCAGCTTTGCTTTTATGGTTTTTAGTGGCTCTCCTTCGAGAACCTAAAAAACAAGAAGAAAAAATAACAATTATTATTGTATAGGTAAAGATTAATTATTAAAAATGCTCATAGATGTCAGTATTATAAAAAAGTATAAAATACAGAGGAATCACATATTCTCAAACACAACAGGAGCCGTACCGTCGTAGTCGTTTTCATTTTCATCATCTGCCAAAATCACCTCTTCTACAAAAAAAAAAAACCAGTTAAAACATAACAGAGACTTTTGAACTCGTCAAATGGTTTCCTCTTTTATCGTCTAACTGCTATTACACAATTTATTGTTGCAATAGGAGGCATCCATGATTGTGTTCTTCGTTGATAGAGGAAAAGGAGAGTGCCTCCTGCACCTGTGTGCATCCCTCCTTTCTTTGTTGTTTTCGGCTTCCTTGTTTTCATGCAGATTGTCTTTTAAAGGCGATCAAAGGTCTGTTGCATGCCCTTTATTCTTCTAATCCCCCCACATCGTTCCTTCCCTCAGTAGACTGAGCCAGAAAGACTAAATAGAAAAAGATCCATGGATGAACAGTGGTGGGATTTCTTCCTAAATATCAAACAAGTGTTATTAATCCTTGCTATGAAGATGATAATCTAATCAAACATCTTATACTTCATATGTGAAGGTATAAATGGTTCAAAAAGGTTATGTTACACATGATTGGAGCCAAACAATCAGAGGTGTAATGATATATCCTACTCTAGTAGAAGTACTGTTACTTGATTGAAATTGTACTCAAATACAAGTATAAATATGTCATACGTAAAATACTCGAGTACAAGTAAAAAGTAGCTCAATTCAAAAGTACTCAAAGTAAAAGTTAGTAGTTACTTTCACCCCCCCCCCCCCCCCCCCCCCCACCCCCCATGTTTATTTTTGGTAATAAATCTCATCTCATGTATAAACGTAAAAAGGAAGAGACCAAATATTGCACAATTGGAATGAATTTATTTTCCACAAAGGCATCTGTATAAAATAGGTTTGTCAAAATGTAGATTTAAAAAATAAATAAAGGTAACGCTTCAGAGTAACTATCCTTTATAAATACAGTAGTTAATAGATCTTACAAGCTGTTAACAATTTTACTGATTACTAATTGAGAAATATACTCAAAAAGTAAACATAGCAAACAAGTACGTAACAGCAGGGGAACATGATGTTTTGTTTTAACGTAAATGGTTCATACCAGCTTTGCAAATCCATTCCAGATAACCATTGAGTTCCCTCTCAATCTGCTGCTGCCTTCTGAGCTTTAGGAACTCACTCCTGTTCTCCACACGCTCTCTCTCTTTGGCAAATTCTCTATACACACACAGTAAAAAATAAATACATAAACAACTTGTCATTTCAGCATTAGTCATATTATAGATCTGCAGGTGTAACATATAGTGATGAACAGAAAAACAACCCTGCTGTCATACTATTGTCACACTTACCCTGACAGCACACCCAGCACCAGGTTGAGCATAAAGAAAGAGCCAATGATGATGAGGGGGATGAAGTACATCCAGTTCCATGCACTCCCTGAGGCATCATTGCTCTGGACACACACACACAAACACACACACACAGAGAAAGGGTATTATGTACAGTGCCATGCGAAAGTATTCGGCCCCCTTGAACTTTTCGACCTTTTGCCACATTTCAGCCTTCAAACATAAAGATATAAAACTGTGATTTTTTGTGAAGAATCAACAACAAGTGGGACACAATCATGAAGTGAAACAAAATTTATTGAATATTTCAAACATTTTTAACAAATAAAAAACTGAAGAATTGGGCGTGCAAAATTATTCAGCCCCCTCAAGTTAATACTTTGTAGAGCCACCTTTTGCTGCGATAACTGCTGTAAGTCGCTTGGGGTTTGTCTCTATCAGTTTTGCACATTGAGAGACTGGAATATTTGCCCATTCCTCCTTGCAAAACAGCTCGAGCTCAGTGACGTTGGATGGACAGCGTTTGTGAACAGCAGTTTTCAGTTGTTTCCACAGATTTTCGATTGGATTCAGGTCTGGACTTTGACTTGGCCATTCTTTTTTTTTTTTTCTTTTTTTTTTAATCTTGTCTGCACATGCTGTCAAAGGTCAACACCACAGAAAGTGCAATCATTATGAGACAGCAATGCATATTTTGTTATTGCAATAAAATACATTGATTTATTTTATTGCTTAATTGTGACCATCACCAGCCCTCCCTAAGGAAGGGTAAGAAATCTTTTATTATAGGGAGGATATAAAAAGGGAGAGCAGTGTTACACAGTGGAGGGGACGGGGGAAGGGGAGGGGAAAGGGAGCAGGGAGGAGAGACTCAAGACAGGAAATAGAAAAGTTGGGGAAGAATAGAAGAATAGCATATGTGCAAAAAAAAAAAAAAACGCTACTGCAAGCCCAGGAACTGCCCTGGGCCCGATGCAGCCAGGCCAGCAGAAAGAGCGGAGGCCAGGGAGCCCCAGGCAACCCCCCCGCGGCCGAGCAACCCCCCCAGATGCCCCCAAGATCCCAGGCCGAGAGGCAGCCACCGCCCCCCACACACACATCCGAGGAAGCCCCAAGCAGCCGAGCACCCAGCGCATCCCCCCACCGACCCCAACCCCCAACCCCAAGACCCCCCGCCAGCATCCAAGCACCCCAGAGCACGCCAGATCGCCTTTTCTTGATGCCGCCCGCGCGATGCGCCCCCTCCCCCCACCAAAGGGCCCAGCCGCACCGCAGAGCCCGGCTCACAGGGCGCCGCCCAAGCCGGGGCCACCCGGGGCCACACCCGCAGGCATCATGTTTGAGCTCAGATATATATTTTTTCACTGCATTTTAGTTTAATTAGATTTATATTTCACAAAATGAAAGTATAGAAAAACAGTTGTTTAAGATTGTGTTGTTTTCATTAAAAAATAAAAATAATAATAATTTCAAAAATCTATTTTTTTATTTTTGTTAGAAATTTCAGATGACCATATTTAAACTACAAGCGACCACACCTGGGGTCCTGATCCCAAGGTTGAAAAACCTTGATTTAGTGGCTCCTGAATAGATTGGTTTTATAATTTTTATCATTTAGAATGACATTTTATTTGTCAATTTTACTATCTCTCTCTCTCTCTCTCAGGCATACCCTGTAGTGGAAGTATACCCAGTGTGAACCCATTTGAGAAACAATGCCATAGAACATCTGACACAAAAGAACTCTTATTTCATGTATGACTAACAACAATAGGTTTTCACATCTCCTTCCAGCCAATAGGAGCATTAAAACGTGTGCTCTCCATGGTGCTGTCCACTGCTGTGTGAACCCCTAACAACATCAGCACTGACATGATTTTGCTTTATGTCATCTCAATAAGTAAATGCCTATCTACTGCCACTCTATTTAGCTGCTCTGTCAGAGTGAATAATATATAACAAATGCTTTCCCTCCCTTCCTCTCTTTCATATTAGTCAACCCAGACAGTCTCTTCATTTATTTTGGACTATTTTGGCTCCTCCTTTTTAACCCAATGACTCTCTTTACTCAGGCTCCTTCTCTCTCTTTTTCTGACTTTACCTTTCCAACTCACGAACATTGATCAGCTTATTTATTGATTCTGCTTTTCACCCCTCCCATTTTGAGAAACACAAAAATAGAGGTGCTTGATTCTGTTTCTCCCATTCAGTCCTCCTCCTCCCCCTCCTTTCCCCCTGCACATACTCCAGAAACGCTGCTGTGTACCCAATGTACCGCAGACATTTTTTTTTTCACCATTAAACTTTTATCACTCCCTTTCCCTGCTGCAGGCTGCAAGAATAACTTGGGCTGAACAGGCCACTTTAAACATGGAGTAGCATCGGGAGGAAAAACAGACGAGGAAAGAGAGGGTACGGAGAAAAACGTAAGGTAACGTGAGGTTAAAAAAGGAGAGAGAGAGAGAGAGTGAGAAGTAGACAACAGAGAAAAAGAGGCAGAGGAAGCCACACGGAGAACAGGAATGTGAAAATAGATGACTACAGAGAAACTCGTCCACCTCTGGTCTCCATAGCAACCGTTTCAGCCTACAAGTGATGGCAGTGTTGTTCGTTACCTGGTACTTAGTACAGGTGGAAACTACGTGCAGCTGTGAAACTGATTTTTAGTATTTTCAGAGGGAGAGAGTCATCAAAGACAAACAGATAAATAAGTGGTTTCCATGTAGGATTTCTATAGACTTTTTACCAGAAAAGTATTATTCAAATGGGGGATCCCAAATAAAAAATAATACTATAATTTGTTTTTATTTAACGTATTCAAATTTCAAAAGTAATTTCCCACCCTTATTTAGATTTAATTTGATTAGATTTTCATTTCAAACATGAACACAACAGCAGTGTATTTACAACAATTAAAAAATAATAAATACATAATAAATACTACCACTTCTACTACTACTACTACTACTACTACTACTACTACTACTAATAATAATAATAATAATAATAATAATAATAATAATAATAATAATAATAATAATAGTAATATAAAAATCAAGAAAAGCAAAGCAAAGAGAGAATAAATGGTTACAAAATTCTGCACATGAAGCCTGTACATTTGTACATTTTGTGTTTTGTTTTGTTTTGTTTTGTTTTATTTTGGGGCCTAGTGAAAATTCTCAACTAAGATTTTAAAAAGACAACGAAACACAAATAAAATGAGAAACACTTTGTGATTTTCACATGATAATCTATTTGATAATAATATTTACAATGAATTTATGACTTCATAATTCATTTCTACATTATTTTGTATTATAGTTATAGTTTAGTGTTATAGTAATAAAACATATAAGATGTGGTATTGTTGTAACTAAAAAAAACACCCAAGATTTAAAAAAGAAAATGAAGAAAATATCCGAGACTGGAGTGTTCTTTAAAAACACAGTTCATGTCGTGTAAAAAAATAAAATTTGCAGAATGTGTTGAAATTAGAATAACTGACTGGGAGGTTTTGCTGTGATTATTGAACTTCTTATTCATTAAAAAAAAAACATTAAATAACACTATGCAGCTACTTACATAGTAGAGCAGGTCGGTCCAGCCCTCCATGGTGATACACTGGAAGACGGTGAGGATGGCAAATAGGATGTTATCAAACTGGGTGATGCCATAGTTTGGTCCCAACCAGTACTGTCTACACTGTGTGCCTTCTGGACACAGTCGTGATGGAAGCTCTGTCCCACATGGAAACTCCTCTCTGATTTCACCTGAAAGACAAAACAAAAAGTCTTTGTAAACGATGCATTTACTTCAAAAATCCAAATCAACTGCAGACAAAATGAGGCATTAAAAATCACAGGTGCAGGAACACACACACACGCACGCACATACACACGCACACGCACACACACACACAGTTTTACCTGTGTGATTGTCAAAGCAGGTGGTGTGGAATTTGCCCATATAGAACTCCAATCCGATGATTGCGAACATGAGGATGGCGAAGAAAAGCAGCAGGCCAATTTGCAGCAGAGGAATCATGGCCTTCATGATGGACTTCAGCACCACCTGTAAGCCTAAAAAACACCATTTATTGTTCTTTCATTTACCGTGCAATGTTTTTTTATTTTTTTATTTTCACCAACACTTTCTGAAACTAAAACAAATATTTTCAGCATTCGAAGGAGTAGACGTTCGAAATTAGCAAAGCATTCACTGTAAATCTGTATTGAAAAAAAAAAAATCAATAACTTTTACAAGATATATACAAGATAGTTGCATTTTTATAATTTTTAATAGTTTTGCACATTATCTTTCATTTGCATATTTTTTTGTGTAGTCTTGCTCCTTTTTTCAGTGTGGGTGTATAATTATAATTATTATTAGTGTTGTTATTTAATATGCTGCTCTTTGCCATTTTTCTGATTCTGATTTTACATTTAAACAGTTTATATAGTTTCATTCACATTCAATAGTTTCCAACAAAGAAAAACCTAATTATACTAGAACACATGTTCAGAAAAGTGACATTAACAAATGAAAATATTTTGTTATAAAGCAGTGATTCTCAACCGGTGGGTTGGGACCCAAAAGTGGGTCGTGAACCTGTACTGGATGGGTCGCGGACAGCTGGTCAAAAATAAAAAAAGACTCATTGTCTCTCATGTTTGACTTAATTATTGTTTTTAAAGTGAGCAAACGTGTTTTATTTGTCTATTGGATTAGGTCGGGGTTAGGGTTAGGGTTATAAACCCAGTACGGAGGTAAACTCAGTATGTGACACCGGCATACTGTGAATGCACGTTGCATAGGAAAATCTATAGATTTATGTTTTTAAAAAAGATTATGTATGCGTGTTTTCAACAGCTACTTTTGAAAAACCAAATTTGGTTCGTTGAATTCTAAAAAAAAGTGGGTCACGATTTAATGAGCGTGGCAAAATGTGGGTCCCAGGGTGAGACCAGTTGAGAACACCTGTTATAAAGTATACCACATAATCTCATCTGTAATCTGTGGAATGCTCAATCTGGTGCAAAATTACACAAAACCTTCACCAAAATGTCTCACCGTGCTATTTTTAATCCTTAAAAAGTAACTAAACCCCTGCTTCTCTCAGTCCAACCTACTCAGTGTTGCGCTAAATACTGAAAAAACCTAACTAGTTACCGTTACTGGCTACGTCATTCACAAAGTAACGCAGTAACTATTTGATTGCTTACACAAAAAACTAATGAGTTATCTAGAAAAATTAACTTTTAAGTGACTTAGAATTAAATAATGTATTATTTTTTGGGTCAGTTGTGTCCGTACAGCTTCATATCAGTGCTGTATGAGAAAATAATCCACTGTTGATCAACTGTGTGGTGGGAGAATAGTGGTTAAGGAAGCTGGCTTATAAACAGAGGGTCAGTGGTTTAAATCCCTCCTACCCCGACTGCTCCTGTATTAACATTGCTTTGGATAAAAGCCTCTGATAAATGAAATGTTATTGTATCCAACCCTACAGTTTCTAATCATTTACATTCACAGTACTAAACTCTGCTCAGCATTAGTCTTTACAAACACCAATCTGACTGAAACACTAACTGAAACACTGACTGAAATACTATTTTTTCAATGCCAGTTTATCTAAAAATAAATATGAAAAAAAAAAAAAAACATTCTGCAATGCACAATGCAATGCATAGGACATAATATCAGCAACGAGCTGCTGAAAGCAGTGACTCCACAGTAGCGACAGGCTGCATATTTTCAACAACATACCGTGCATACTTTGCTGATCTGTTCCTGGCTAACAGTTTGGTTAAAATCTAGCCGCTGTTGTTTCGGTGCAGTGGCTTTGCCTCACGTTCAGTGCGTCCACCAATGCAGGGTTAGCTTAGGGCTTCACCAATGCATGTATCTTATGGAGGCAGAGTGGAGTTGCTGTTTGTTGCAGTACATGGAACCTTTGAGCATGAAAGGCACAGCTTACGCTTCACTGAAATGTTTTTGTATTTCTGCTCAGCTAGAGTAAAATAATATACGTATTTCCACTTTGAGAGGCTCATCCTGCTCTCGCATTGACTCGCCATGATTGGCGCACGTTATGTAAACAGAGACAAGCCGACAATAATCTTTAATGGTCCTATATCATGCTAAATATTTTTTTTTAGCTTTTAACCATGTTATATTGTTAATTCCTTATCAAAAACACCCCCAAAGTATTGCTGGGTTTCCTTCCTGCATCTCTGAGCAATCCTCACTAATCCTGTTCTCTGAGCTGATGCTCTGCCCTCTTCTGAAAAACGAGTGGTCAGACTTTTCTGACATCACAAAAGTCTAAACCGCCCCCTCCAGGAAGTGCCTGCTGCCTCTCGCAGAGCTAAAGGCATGCAAATGCGTTCTCTGCATGACTCCTCCCTGAGGAGCAGTGGGCAGCAACGGTGTAGAAATAATGGAGCAGTTTCATTTTTAGTACCCGTTATATCGCGGAGCAGTTCCATTTTTAGTATCCGTTATATCGCCTCGTATCGCCTTTGACTTGATTTGACGTGTTTGTGACACAATGCGACGCGGCGCTCGGACAAAACAAATGATTAATGCACTATTCCTGTAGTTAATAGAGATAAGGAGGAGAATAAAGTGAATTAGCAGCTTAACACTCCGGTGTTTTGAAGCAGCTGAATGACTCCACTGCTGCTGCTGTGATAAACACACAGCCTGAAGCGCTGAGACAGACTCACAATCACAATAGATGTTTAAATAGCCATGTGTTTTACTGTAATGTGCAGTTTTTTGGCTGAAAACAATAACAAGAGTTATTTGTGGATAGCAAAGAGAAAATCGCTTTGGTGATCACTGAAGGCATGAAGTCAGCGTATACAGACACGCCTACTCGTGAATATGCATAAGTAGGCTCCAAAACAGCTCATTTTTAGAACTGCTCAGAGAGTGCCTTTTCAGAGGCTAAAACTCTGGAAACCAGGCGAGTTTGGGAAAATAAACCTCAAATACTATGTTGCTGGGGTTCTTAGAACAAATGGAGTTGGGTGAAAAATAGCATGACATGGGACCTTTAAGTCACAATTCTCAGCCAAAAGTAGTAGTAAAAGTAAGATGTTAATTTGGCGAACGTGCATATTTGAAATGAAAAGTGCTGACTTACTGGGAATACCGGACACCAGTTTGAGAGGCCTCAATACTCGTACAGCCCTGAGGGTCCTCAAGTCAAAATCCGAGCCCACAGTGGACAGGATCCTAAAAGGAAAGAAAGCAAATGGTTAAAAGTCTTTGCAGCAAATCAATATTCAAACTAGCGCATCTCGTCAGTGTCATTCTCAGGGTTTCTGGTTTCGTCTGTTACACTCTGATGAACCCACGTCAGATCATCACAGAGAACTTGGTGAGCACTTCATGTAAAACCTGAGATGTGATGGAAAGAGGATGAAGGGCAAGCTGAAAATGAATTTGATTGAAAGATGAGGCAGAGGGGGAGGATGGATGGGTGGGGGTGTAGACAGAGAGGGTTTAAGGTGACGAGGTCAGATGCTGAGATGCTGACTAGCCTCATTTGCCCTATTCTTACTCTCAGTGCATTTCAATGTCTTTCTCTTTTAGTTGTCAACAGACAACAGAGCAAACATGTTGGAGTGTGAGCCAAGGCGTTCGTCTCGCCAGTCATCTCCTAAAGAAAAATATAAACAGCATGAGTGAGATCGGTGTGAGTTTTCATGCGAAGGTGAAGACGTTCTCTTCTGCCGACAGACTTCCAGTTCATCCCCTCAGTCTGACGCACACTGTGTGGTGAATCATCTCGCTTCCCACTACTTCTGTCTGTTTGCCCTCCTGCTTCCTGTCATCATTACTCTCTGACACATTTTTTTTATTTTCTTTATTACGTTTCAATAAATGGCTCCATGACACAGCAGAGCTCTTAATCCTGTTTGGATTTGCGAGGAAGTCCCTTAAAATTCAAATAAGTCAGAGTCCAGTTGCCAGGAAGCCCCCAGTGGAAGGTGCTCATTGAGTCAGATAGGCCAGGGTCCTTGTAGTGACATTGTGGGATATCAGATCCCCCATCAGAGGCTGACTTGACTCTGACAAGGTGTTACTGTAAATCAGATTAAAGTAGAGCCAGAATCCAGTCTGACTTTTATCTAGTGTGAACTAATAAAAAATAGGACAGAATGTACCGTAAGATACAAATAAGATAGTAGCTGCTTTTCCATTACCCTAAGAAATGGGCAAAATCTAAAAAACACAATAAAATCTGGTGATGGAAACACCTACATTTTAAATAAACACTCAAATACACGTCACAGAACATGACGTACCTGGTCACATGACCACTTTAGACAGAAGAGGAGACCAGGACATTTTGTTGCATTACACCTAAAATTTTACCTAAAATGATTACTGCCATATTAGACGTGAAACAACAAAGGAATGCATAGTGTTATAAGGAGGTTTTAAGCGTCCGACTTTCTGCGGCGAAGTCTCGCGGGATGAGATTTCAAGGGTGTTACGAAGCTCCAGCCCAAAGCAAAGTTCAATGGAAACACGTTCAAAGGCAATTATTCTTTGTCGACATTTAGAAATATCGCTTTTATTTTGCCAAAACTGTAATGGAAACCAAGCTTGTGGCACGATTAAAGAGCTGTGACGCAAATGTGGGTTTCACGGTTTAACCAGTGGTAGCAGTAATGCATCAAAATGCTGGATGCCAACTACTGTTTAACACGAGGAGTAGAAGAAGAATTGGGACATTGCGCCAAAATTAACCAGACGTCACCGGGACAGTCTCGTGTACCGCACAATTTTCCCCAAACTATTGATTTGTCCTGGTGTTTCACAAACTCAGTCCCGTTTGTGACGTTTATTAACAAATGGACGTCTGATGCCACTGACAGAAAAGACATTTTTCGCATTATGCTTAAAAACGTGATCTCTGTGGACTGTGAGCTGTCAATCACAGCAGTCGCCATGGTAGCACTTGCAATATAAACCAATTAAAAAGCTCAGAAGTCTTCCAAGAGTTTGCAACTCGATGCTGATTGGTCGATGGCATTGACATTATTACTATATAATAGTAATGCTTGGGGCTTCCTTGGATGTGTATGTGGGGGGCGGTGGCTGCTTCTCGGCCTGGGATCTCAGGAGCGTCTGGGAGACTGCTCGGCCGTGGGGGGTTGGCCTGGGGGTCCTTGGCCCCCACTCTTTCTGCTGGCCTGGCTGCATCTGGGGCCCGGGGAAGTTCCTGGGTTTGCAGTGGGATAAAACTCATACTGGGCTTAACTTTAGACACGTTAATCCCAAATACCTGCTTTAGGTACTACCACTCACTCCTTCCCTCTGTCCACAGCCACCACCATTATAGCTAAGCTTCACACTTGTCACTATACTGGCTTGATTACCCAACATTAGGGTGGGCTGCAGCAGTCGATGCGGTGTCTACATATTATAATGTCTATGGAAATGACATGTTTTGCTCTTTTTCTACATCCTTGTTTCAAAGAGTAATTGGCATCCAGCATTTTGATGCATTCCTGCCACCACTGGTTAAAACTAGCAACGCAGTAATCGACACATAATGTCTGTGACTTTGGAATGTAATTTTGACAGTAATTAATTTTGGTGGATTCGTACCCACAGTAATGATATTTGTATCCACAGGAAAATAAATTCACAAATTCAAACGTGATTCAGCTGCACAAATTTTACGTGCACACTCAAAACTTTTGACAGTAACCTTCCTTACCCCATACTTTTCTAATAATATATCAAAAACGCATTAAAGTAAAAAAAAAAGAAAAAAAAAAATCAGAATTTTTAATAAGGAATCGCCACTATCATTTATCTATTTATTGTATCTAAATCTGTAATGTGACTAATGTAAAATAAAGCAAAAAATAAAACACTTGCAATGATGATGATGATGATGATGATGATGATGATGATGATGATATGCTTGAAAAAAAAAAAAAAAAAACATCTACCATCATCATAAACAGTATCAGAACGATGAGGCAGTTCCTCATTCACACCGTCTCCACGGTTACTGGGTCCTTTCTCATTCATAAGAGTTTCCATGGCAACAGGGACCTTGGCTCATTGATAGAATCTCTGTATCACCTTGGTAACCGAGCCAGGGGAGGAGTCGGATTGATTGTTTTTTCATCTCTTATTTCTTTTAAACTCAAATGGAAAAACACACACACACACACACACACACACACACACACACACACACACACACACACACACACACACACACACACACGCACCAAAGTGCCACAATGCTGAAACATGAACTAATGAAATATTTCCATTGGTTAACCAAAGGGAAAGACTGTCATGTGACAAAAACGCTGCCTCTTGTGCATTGTGTACTACACACACACAGGTAAACACACAGAGGTAAACACACACCGACATCAATTTTGAGCAAGGAACTCATAAGATTAAGGAGATTGCCACTATGCAGTATTATACAACATCCCTTCTAGATCTTATGGGACTCCAACCCATTATACAAACAATCTCTTTTGCTCACAAGTTTTCTTTCCTGCTGACTCCAGCTCGATGTGACTAATTACTGGATTTTTCCTTGAATCACGGACTAAATATCCTATAAACTCACACCTTATTATTTTCCACTTTCTTTTATGTCTTCTGATACAAGAGTTTCATGGTAGTTGAGAAAAAAACCTGACAGATTCCACAGTAAATCTAGGCACAATGCTATTGGATCCTATGAGTGCTATTAGGCTAGTCATAATACTGCATGTTGGATCTAAACTTGTGTTTTATTCCTTGTCGAGCCTCTTGCATCTAATCAAAACACCCTGAATAAGCACCAGCCAAGCAGGACTGAGCCAAGGATACGAGACAAAAAAGGTTGTAAACCAAAGATAATTGGACTAATAATCAATAGTGTGTATAAAATACAATGAAAGCTTATTCCTTGGTGCCAAGACACTTTGGCAGTTTACAACAACAGTTTACACACATGGAGGCACACAAATCAGTACACACCTAACAAGGTTGTACACAGTTCACCTGGTTAATGTATTCTGACGTGTGGATTGTTTGAAAAGGGAAAAGGGAGTGGGAAGGAAATGAAGAGGAAAGTTTGATATGGAAATGTGTGTGTGCGCGTGTGTGTGTGTGTGCGTGTGTGTGTGTGTGTGTGTGCTGGTCAGTGGTGTTATCAAAGGTTTCCTACAGAAGTGAACCGAAAGGCAGAGTAGCCTTTCATCTTCAAAGAGCCGCACCGTTAAAGAAGCCACCATTTACAGAAAGCACAACAAAGGGTGTGTGTGTGTGTGTGTTTGTGTGTTTGTGTGTGTGTATGTGTAAAAAGTATTGACCTCCGTCAGTGTTAATAATGTATTAGGTAAATGTACAGTGGTGTGTGTGTGTGTGTGTGTGTGTGTGTGTTTAAACTGCTGCCATTATTTTCCATGTAATATCTGCTTTACTTACTGCTTTATTTTAAGCATTATGATTATTTAAAAGCTAAAAACCCAAAGTACTTATAATAATAATACATCAATTTCCTATTTATTTGAAACAAAATCACAGTAAAATGCTACACATTTCACACCTTGGCCATGTCCTTACATTTACAGATTTTTAAAGATTTTTTGAATCTAAGAGAAAATTAGTGAATGATTCTAAATGGTGCTAATATCTTTCTTTTTAGACTAGCCTGGCACTTCTGGAAGAAAGCATGAAAATGAGTACATGAGGTTTATGAGCACGCTGAATCAATTTTTAATGATATCCAAGCTGGCAAACCAATGGTTCCCACTCAAAATCAAGAAATCCAAGATGGCCACCATCCATATTGCCAATTTGGATATTTTGTCACAACCTTTGTTCTATTTGACATAGAAGAATGTAAACTAGTCCAGAGGTTATGATACAGACTCGTCATCAGATTAATGCTTATGCGTGCATGCATCAGGATCACAATGGACATAATCTTCCTGAGAAATAAAATTAAATAAATACATTAATTCATGTTTTGATGGGAATTTAAATCAAATCATTCACCCTTTGTCATACACAGTTGTTGTTGCAAATAAATCACAATTTCACCCTTTCCACGTGTAAAGTGTTGTGGCGGCCATCTTATATCTTGCTCTGGATGCAATTTACAGTATTTTAAGATATTTTATGACAGTCCCTGTCCTCTAAAACCAACATTTTCCCACAAAGATCATGGTTCTACGTCGAACAAAAACGAAGTTAAGGTAAGATTGAAATTCACAATATGGATGGCGGCCATCTTGGATCTTGCTCTGAGCACAATTTTACGGTATTTTAAGATATATTAATGATTTTCTTGACCCTGAAAACCTATAATTTGCCACTGAGATTACGCTTCTATGTCAAATAGAACCAAAGTTATGACAAAATATCCAAATTTTGATGGCCACCTTGGATTTTGAGTGGGAACCAATGGTTTGCCAGTGTTAATCCCATTAAAAATGGACTCAGCATACTCAAAAAAACCCCATGTACAAATGTTCACACTTTCTTCCAGAAGTGAACATCTTTGCCTAATATTGCTACATACAGTATCTGCCAGGCTAGATCTTTTAGTAGCACAGGTGTGTATTATGTAACGCAAAAGATTAAGGAACCATCTTCTCACCTCTCGCGTCTTTTACATCTGTCCTGTTGTGCCACGCTTTGAGCAGCCTGCCAGTATCTAACAGAGCATAAGGACAAACTGACAGACCTGGTGCTGACTCAGCATGTGTTTACGTGTGTGAAAGCTGGTGAGGTGCGCGGAAAGGCACTTATCATCACATTTACATTTGTGTTGTCAGCAAGGCCGCGCGCAGTTTTTGTAATTCACGGGAGACTCATGTGATGGAGGTGTTGTCCTCTGATTTAGAGGTTGGGGGTTTGGTCTATTCATGAGTTGAAGTGTCCTTGGGCAAGACACTGAACTCAAAGTTGCTTCAACTAGTTGATGTGGGCATAGCATGGCATCATTGTTGCGTGAATGGGTGAAAATAGCTGATGTTGTAAAGCCCATTGGTACGACTTTTAATAGGGCAACAAAAATCAAGCCTATTTTACAAGTGACACAAATTGACATATTTAATGATTTACTTGTTCCAATCCATCTTTTTTTCAGGCCGAGAGAACAAAAATAATGAAGAATAAATATGAGGAAATAAATGTTTTAATAAGCATAGCCATATGGTTCTCTTTTTTTCCAATACACAAATAGAATTGTGGGCACTGCAAGTACCTACATTACAATAAATTATACATAATAGATGAAAACAAGCTATAGTAGGGTTGGTCAATTTCATGTTTTCATTTCCAGAGTTTACTTAACATTGATTTAAAGTTGATTAAATTGTTCAGTTTATGTTTTTCGGTAAGACTTTACTTAAAGTTTTATACATAAGGCTGACATGATGCTGTTATTATTTGTCATTAGCATGAATAAGGTGTCATGAAGGCTGGCATTAAGCTGTGGTTAAGTGTTGTTTGCTAAATTGTGACACCTTTGGAGCTATGTTGGCATTTTTTGGGTTAGGTGGCGGGATCTAGTGTAGTTAGGATAACGAAGGGTTAGGGTAACAAACTACGCTTAGGTGCTGTTTACACAACAATGTTTCCGTCTTTGTTTCCAAAAATTTCTGCATTCACACGGCAACGTTTTCAAAACGATAGAGCATTGAAAGCATGAAAAAAAAAACTATGTAGTATACATGACAGGCCAATAGATGGCAGTGTGGTTCATCAATTAACCAAAATAAGCAAACACAAGTAAAAGTGTCCGTGTGCATCACTCTTTGGATTTAAACTGAGCACATGGACTCTGGTTGGACTTGGCTCGGTGCTGCACGAGCGAAGGTGATGTATTTCAATAAGTGCGAGATGATGCACAAATGTTTGCTGAGGAGGTGAACGGAGGCTGTCCTCTGGTACATTAATAAATTGTATTATAAAATGCATAAATGACTAGTTTTTGACTCATGGTGTTGCTGTGTGTCACATATGTAGAGAGCAGCTCTCTGAGCTGTAAGTTGCAGCATTAAAACACTACGTAGTGTCTGTAGCATCACATGAAGCTGTTTGTCATGTTTATAGTATTATGCAGAACGAGGGACTATTAAATAAAGCTGAGTTATCAAAGACACTCGCCTACATGTGTGCGCTGCACACGAACGTGAATAGTGTTGCATTAATGAGTTCAGGAGATCGGTTTTGGGTTGTATTCTGACAGCTACTGTCTGGGTCAGGTCTAACTTTGTAGGTCAGATTAAAGCCAGTATCTGAGGCTCTGCAGCCTCAGTGCGCATGCCCATAACACAGAAAGTATCGTTTCCCTGATAACACGTACACGAAGGGGTGGCGTTTTCAAAAACTTCCACTCTGGAGCCCGTTTTCAAAAAGTTCAGTTTTCAAGCACCAAAATGCCGTTGCCGTGTATATGCACCGCCAAAACGCGTTTCACTAGAAAACATTCCTATGTACACAGGGCCTAAATTACAGCCTTCATGACACCTTATTCATGCTAATAAATAAGGAGTCATGTCATATTAATGAAAGTGCAATGTCAGCATTTATGACTTTTCATGTAAAGTCATAAATTCATTACAAATATTTTCAATATTTGTAATGAAAATGAAGGGTTAGACCCCAGGCAGAATAGCTCCTGCAATAAGTCAGGAGCTAATGGGGCTCTCAATAAAATGAAATGAAACGACAAATTATTCATGCTGATAAATAAGGAGTCACATCATAATAATGACAGCGCAATGTCAGCCTTTATGTATAAAACTTGAAGTGTTACCTGTTTTTCTTTGTCCGCAGTGTATTATAAGATCTGATATGTGAATAGTATATTTGACTCCTCGTGCCTTTCATGTCCTGTCTTTCACGTTCCTTTCTGAGCAATAAAATCAATACTTGCTTGGAATCCCACAGTGCTTTTTCCATTGTTTTTAACATTTCACTTAATATCTTTAACTGTCTTTCTCCAATGTATTTTTGTTTCTACTGAAATCATATGCTCAAGTTCTTTATACAACCGTTTCCCTTCCCTTCCTGTAGCACTTGTGTCCACCCCCCGTGAATCCCCCGCCTCTTCTTTCCGTACAATGTGGTGACATTTGTTCGCTACCCAGGCTCCTGGCGGCCTGCAGATCTACTCTGATCTGGCTGCTGCTCAGCCTAGAGTGGGGCTTTTCATTAAGAGCGAGGAAAGGGCACACACGCACACACCAACATGTTGTTGTCAAACCCCTTCCCGTTATCTGACTGTGACCTTCTTTGCCTTTACAGGATTTCATTACACACATGCATCTGTACACGTCAGACTCACCCTGTAAGCACGACAACAAAGTCCATGACGTTCCATCCGTTTCTCAGGTAAGAGTTTTTGTGGAAGGCAAAACCAAGTGCTAGAATCTTTATCCCGGACTCAAAACAGAAGATCCCAATGAAGTACGGCTCTGTGTCATCCTGGGGAAGGAAATGAAGAGGGAAAGAGAAGCAAACAAAGCAAAAAGGGCGTAAGTAGCATTTCATGTGGGTATTAACCCTAACCCCTTACCCCAATGGCTCTCAGAAGTTTATAATTTAACATACCAGGCGTTCAGAAAGTGGCGTCTTGTCCCCGTCAGGCAAATGTTGTTCAAGAGCCAAGACGATGCAGTTGGCAATGATGGTGGCGAGAATCATCCACTCAAAAGGAGTGAGCAAGGTCAGTTAAGGAAAACATGCAATCTTTCTTTTTTACAGTAACATAATATTTCACAGAAAAATACTCAAGTATAACCGTGTCCTTTTTTGGTTTTCATTGTGAGGAAAAAAATATTTAGCAATTTACAACCACATTCCTGTATTTGCACACACACGTAGTGTATACACTACACTACTTCCAACAGGGCTGTCACTGATTGCTCTTTTAGGAACAACTATAGGTCAATGTTTCTCAAAAGCTTCTGAAACAATGAAAAACAGGCCATAACAGACAATGACGACTCTTTAACAAAAATTGTTGACTGATGTTTTTTGTGTCAGACACTTTGTTTATTTGTTTAATAAATAACCCTTGATAATAAAACCTTGACCTGTTATCTAGTGCCACCATCAGGCCAAACCTTTAAATTAGAATTATTTTATCTTGAATACTTTTTATCCAAATCTTCTCAAATTTACCGACAACATTATTGACCACAAGAGTATGAACCCTATTGGTTGTGGTGACGATACGACCTTTCCTGGAGCGCCACCATTGGGTCAAACTTTCAGTTTTAGAGTTAGTGTATCTTGAGTGTTACTTGTAATGTGTTACTGCCTCAACGTTACTTTTGTACTCTAATGCAAGACTTTTTAAAGAAATAACGGAGTTACCGTTACAGTATGGTGCGTTTGTCCGTTACTTTGCTAGCTGCAGTAAACATCCTGTTTAAAGTAGTGCCACACATTTTTGCGGGATGCCGTGCCAACCACGGTTAAACAGAAGAAGAAGAAGCATTGTTGGTATGTCTCTGTTTACATCACGTGCACTAATCATGGCGAGTCACTGCGAGAGCAGGACGAGCTTCTCGGAGTGGAAATACACGCATCATTTTATCAATCTGTCTCCAAAAGATACATGCATCAGTAAAGCTCTAAGCTAACGCTGCGTTGGTGGACGTGAGGGAAGCCTCTGCACTAAAACAACAGCAGCTGGATTTTAACCAGACTGTGACTGTTATCCTTGGACAGATCAGCAAAACTATTGCACGGTATGTTGTTGTAAATAAGCAGCCTGTCGCTGCTGTGGAGCCACTACTGTCAGCAGCTTGTTAGCCTGATACGTTTAGCATTGTGTAGCTGAGAAAAATGCTGTGAATTTGTTTTTCCATATTTATCTATAACAGAATGTGCAAAGGATGAAAAATTGTTTCGTTTTAATTTTGGAGCAGCTGTTTTGTGCTTTATATGCACATAATTTATGGTTGTTTTATAGCAGTTTTTCTAAAGCAGAGTTGGTCAAAATTTATTCCGAATGTTAATTCAGATTTCTTTCATTTATTTATTTTAGAAGGTTTTGTGTATTTATGTTGAACATTGTATTCTAAGGCTAAACACAACCTTTTTATGATGCTGAAGCCACTTTCATTTTTGATCTTTGACTCTGAATATTATTCAAGTTGTTTTGTGCTATTTATTTCACAATTCTTTGTAACATTTTCAGTTTAGTTTAGTCGTAGTAGTTTAGTTCAGTGAATGTAAATGATTAGAAACTGTAAGGTTTAATACAATAACATTTCATTTATCAGAGGCTTTTATCCAAACCAATGTTAATACAGGAGCAGTAGGGGTAGGAGGGATTCAAACCACTGACCCTCTGATTACAAGCCAGCTTCCTTAACCACTACTCCTCCATCACACAGTTGATCAACAGTGGATTATTTTCTGATACAGCACTGATATGAAGCTGTACGGACACAAATGACCCAAAAAAATAATATATTCTTTAGTTCTAAGTAACTCAAAAGTTACATAGAACTTAGAAGGTTACTTGACAGGTATGTCATGTACATACCTGTCAAGTTTTGATTTGAATCAAATCAAAACTATGAGCCGTCCCACCCGCCCAACCAAGCTCCAGTATCCCTTATATTCTAAGATAGATGTACAAGAAATCTGAAATACCCACTTATCAACCACTTACTAAATACAATTATGTGATTAGAATCTGGTAGGTCGACCTTCATTAACATTGAAATGCTGTGAACATTCCTACTAGGGCTGGGTGATATGGGCCAAAACTCATATCTCAATATATTTTCTCAAAATGAGGATATAAATGAAGATATAAATCTTGATAATTTTATCAAATGAAGTCTGACCAGAAAGACAATACTGGGTTAAATTTAATGATGCGAAATGCTACACAGGGACATTTATTAACAAACAGCTGCACAATATGTGTCACTCAGAAATCTATCTATGAGCTTTACATGTTGTTCTGAGAAGTAAAAGCAGTGACTCCTAAAACTAGAATATATATGAAATATTATAGTTTTCTTCATCGCCAAAATAGAAAACTCGATACATCTGAAATCTCGATATATCGCCCAGCCCTAATTCCTAAATTATAAAACAGCTTACCGTTAATTTCACTTTGCTTGTCTTTAAGTTAGACATTAACATTTTATTTTCATTATATATTTTCTTATAATTTCTCTGGTATTCACTAATGACTTATTAGACATATTTATTACAGACTTTACATCATTTAACACTTTATAAAGCAGTTTATATTTGTGGAGCTTGTGATTGGCTGATTTTTCATGGTGACTTACGTGGTTCCTTTTGCTGTGGTAGACGTTAAAATCTCAGTTATTAATCTAACAGAACGTGTAACTGTGTCCCATCCTGCTGCTCTTTAGGAAGATAAACTCTCTCACATTTTACAATGTATTTCTTCTGAGTTGTTTCCGGGTTTGTTGCTGCTGTCGGCACTAATATCGAGAGAACTGCCACCAAGCCAGGCCATTTCAGGTGGCAGTTCTCGCGAGGCTAGTGACGGCGTTCAGTTTAGTAAGGCATCTTTTAATAATTATTACATTAAAATATGGGATATTTATGGGAAAATACTAATACGGGAAGATGGCGGGAAAGATGGGTGAAATACTGGAGTTTCCCGGCCAAAGCGGGATACTTGACAGGTATGGTCATATATCAACTCAAAGGTATCATCTCTGCACTTGCAGGTGTGGGGATGTAAGGTCACACATGGGTCACACAAAGACAAACACATTTTACACAACTAAAACAGCTTGGGGTCAAATTGACCCCCAGAGGAACACCAATGCTTGCAATATGCATTCAGCATAATCAGTTTTATCCTTAATCAATTGTACCCATCAAATTAGGATAAGTCATGAAATACGATGCAAAAACACCCCAAAGTAAACTATTATTTTTTGATGGGGTAAAATTGACCCCAGGGACAATAGGAGGGTTAAACACATACATTGGCCCTGTTCTTTAACCTCTAAATGTCCTTCTACAGTCCAAAGACATTTACTGTAAGTCAAGTGAGAATCTGAGCCGGTGTAGTGTGAGAGCGACTGCTAAGAGTGTTGGTTATTGTTATAATATAAGAAAATTACAGCTTTACTTTCATATCAGAGGTCCACGGACATGTGAAAAGTAGAGAGTTTGAACGCAGTGAGGTGTTTAAATGAGCCAGATAGACAGCGGGGCACAGCTCAGATGATAAAGCTCTCACACGCACGTGCACGCACGCGCACAAGCGCACAAGCCGTCATTATGACTCAGTTAAATATGTTCCGCCGAGTGTGTTTTCTGGTAACACACCTCCCACGTAGACAAACAACACAAACAAACACACACGGGCTACACTATAAAGTGTGAGCGTGTGATAGCGCGCTCGGGCGGTGAATGAGATTTACTGTGACATCACCATTTGGCTCCTTGCACATAGCATCCAGCTCTGAGTTCAGTGAGGGAGGGGCAGAGCAAAAGGGAGGGGACAAAATAAAAAGATAGAGTATCTTAATGTGCATTGTAATGTGTTTCTCGTACACACACAAAATAACGGAGTCATCAATCAGCACTCCTGTCCCATTAAGGTCGCAAGATAAACAGTTACATTTAAAGAAAAGCGAGTGGAGTGTGACTAAGAGACTGAGTGTAAATCAGCGATGGAGATGGATTCAGTGGGAAGAGTGAAAAATCGACATAATAGGGTTAGAAAATGCAATATACTACCTCTGAATAGACTTTTTAGATAAATAATCAACAAAATATGTGTGTGTGCTTTTCACTGTTTTGTCATTTTGTAATCTTCCCTTGTCCTATTCATTCTCCTCTTCACCCTTTTTCCTGCTCCCCTGCTTCCTTTGGGAGCAGCCGTTCCCTTGTCGGCGGGAGGAGGGGAAAAATGAACCTTAAAGAGGGAGAGGGGAAGCTATTATTAGCCGTATACATCATACATGTGCATGTGTGAAACAGGGCTCTAACACATACGTGCCTTCCTTTTGCGTTGCTCACTCTAAACCAGTACAGATGAACCTGTAGTGTGCAAGGTTTGTTTTCCGCAGGTGAGACGTAAACCTGTGTGCGTGGTAATTATGTCGCCGTCTGTGATCGAGTGCACGTTTTAACCAATGGTAACAAGCAAGCATTATTAGAGCACCCAGGGCACCATTCAATTAGCCTCTCTAACAGGCATGTGAGTGCGTGCATTTCATATTAGCTGGTAAACGTGTACGAATGAGCATGAATGTGTGTGTGTGTGCTTCGGCCAATGAAAAAGCAGGTTGCAGCTGACTGTAAAGTGTGTGTATGTGTATGTGCGTGTGTGTGTGTGTGTGTCTGAGTAATGGCTCTCATGAGAAATGGCTGTTCAGGGTGTGTATTAGTCTGCAAAATGATCATTTGGCACATTTGATTTCAAGGTGCTGCAGGTTTCTCTCGCTCTCATTGCACCAGCAGCATATTTACAGATCCAGGCACCCTCGTCCCATATCTCATAACAAAACAACACACGGTTTCATCCAACTACAAATATGGTGATAGTAAAGCAAGTATGAGAACATGAAATAAGCAATAAGCTCAGCTGGTAGGCTGGTGTCCGGTCCAGGGTGTAAATCCTCTTATATAATCCTGAAGTCATGCAGATTAGCTGCAGGTTTTCAACCTGGACAAGTTAAAATCCAGAGAACAAAAACAAAGACTTGGACACCAACGTTTGCACATTTAAGTGAGTGTGATCACTGAAATGAAGGTAGAAAATTTCCATCAAAATGTAAAAAAATAAAAAAAGGAAAAAGTATATGGAGTACACAAAAAATTACTTAAAAAATGTGTGCGTAATTCAGTTTGCTGAAATTATTAAATAATTATAAAATTATTTCTGCATTATAAGCTGCCACTTTTGAATCAGCAGTAATAATAAAAAAAAACTATGCCTTTTTTTTTTTTAGATTAATCCAGGTTGAATGTTTTACATTGTATTCAGTGACTTTACAGTCTTTATGTTGACAGTGTTACTGAATAAAGTTCATTAAAGCTGATATCCAGAGTTTCTGAGAAATCTATGTTTATGTATGATTCTTTTGAAATGCAAAAAAATACCTAACTAGTCTTTTACTATGGTCTACTGCTGGTGGTCATTCATATACATGAATGTATATAAGTCCCTCCTTTGTCCTATAGACCCCTATACAAATGGAAACGAGCGCCGTTATCATCCAGCCAATAGGCTTCAACTTCCTGTTTTTGAGACTGTCAATCAAAGTCAATGTGGAACTGTGCACAGAAACAAGGTAGCGTGTCACAACAGCAAACAGGTAAATATGATTTTGGCTCTTACCTGACCCATAGACCTATATCAATGCAACCTGATGAGACCTTGTTATGTTCTGCGATGCGCGTGCAGAACAGTAGAGGTGTGGCTTCTGGTAAATTGGCAGAGGCAGTGGGAGGAAGTGGAGCTGTTTAGGGCGGGACATCAAGACGTTTCACAGAAACTCTGGATATCAGCTTTAATTTAATTTAGTGTTTTGCTTCTTTGTCTTGAATAATGTTTGGGGTATTATAATAAAGTGTGTTCATGTACTGTACTATATAAACCCTGTGTAAATAAATGTTTTTATTCCATAAATAGGTTGATACAGCAGTTATCAGCAGATACATTGGATACTATTGGATACAATGGTGCTATAATAGCATCTTTCTGCGAGGTATGGCTTCGCCAGGGTTGGATTTAATGGTTTTATATCCCTGCAGCAGGCCCATGGCAATCCTTTAGGATGTTATTACTAATTAATGTTTCAGACTATGCCATCTTCATGTTTGTGCACCCAAACCATGCACACACCAAGTTAAAACATGAGCTGCACCTTTTTGAGGAACAAACCTGGCAGCCCATGATCCAGTGTTTGTACAGTAAAAGCTCATTCACTGCATGTCTTACTGTTGTGGCCATAATTAATTATATAAATCCAATATTAACCAATCACACTAGCTCAAATCAATAATGAATAGTTCCCACCCACCAAGCTCTTCATTATCTCTCCCAGTTTGTAAATTTATATAAAGCAACGTGCCAAAGTCAAAGCATCAGGAATGAAGATGAAGATGAATGTGTGTGTGTGTGTGTGTGCGTGTCCCCCCCCCCACACTCTACATTTTCCTTTTATGTAAATCTTTGCCTCCTCCGGCTTTTTTCCCAGCATACACTTTGTTTTATATTCCCAGGCTAGGTGTGTGTGTGTGTTTTTCCTGGCAGTGCTGGGGATGGTAGTAGTAGGTCATGTGTTTGCTAAGACAGGGGAAGTGAAAGTGCAACACTGAAACCAAGTGATGCACGCGTATCCATAACGTGCACTTTAGCTGGCCTTTTCTTAACCTTGTCCATCATTGCTCTCGCCATGCTTTAATGTTCACTCTCTCCTTCCACCTTGGTAAAGCCCCTGCCTGTGTCTCACTGATACACTTCTTTTCCTTCCCAGCCCCTCATCTCTGTTTTACTTCTGCTTCCATATCCTCATTTCCTGCTTCATTCCAGTCCTTCTGATCCATTTCCTTTGATTTTTTTCCCCCACTTCTATCATTCCTCGCCTCGTTCCTCACTCAATCCTTTTTCTTACAGAGCCACCACATCAATCATACCTGTCTCCATCATGTCATCTCCATTCAATACCCAATGAGAGAGAGAGAGAGAGAGAGAAAGAAAGAGTGATGCGGTGTCAGCAAACACACCAGGACACAGACAGTACGGGATGGTATGAAAGAAAAGAGTGCAATACGTAGAGGGTTAAAATGAAAGGCAGCAGAGAGAAGGAGCGATGAGGAAAAAGAGTAAGAGATTGTCCTGTGGGCATAGACAAGATTGAAAAGAGTGAGTGGTGTGGAATGAAAGAGAAGGAAGGAGAGAGGACGCAGCGAAGGGAGGGAGACAACAATGAAGGAGAGAGAAGGGCAGCATCGAAAAGTACAAGAGTGCTGAATGAGGAATAAAGTGAGAGAGTGACAAAGGGACGCAGGAGGATTGCAGTATTTTCTTCTGCTGAGCGGTGTGTGTGTGTGTGTGTGTGTGTGCACTGTCAAAAGTAGGTTAGCGGCAGACGTACACACACTTTGAAAGGGAAGGGAGATGAAAAGAAGAGAGTAGGTGGAACACCATGCATCAAGCTGTCACATACACTAAGCACGCACGTATGTCTGTGTGACAGTGGCGATGGTTTGTTGTGTGCACGGCACGCTTTGACAAATTCAAACATACCAGCAGAAGTATAAAAAATACACATGCACGCACACACACACACACACTAAAGACAACAGGCATCCCTTGCTAAGAACTTTTCTGTTTAAAAAACTGTGACTTTAAATTTCATAACCTTCAATTTCCCCAAACACAAACCACTATAACCACACCAAAGCCCTGGGACAGGTAAGCCACATCTGTAGCCACAACAGGTATAGTGAAATAATTCCAGCAAGTTCATTTTGTCTTCTTTTTAAAAATATGTGTTAAGGTTTCATGTATTCAGACAAAGTTATTTAGGAAATTGTATCTGCGACACGCAGAGAGAGCAATCACCTGTGAGGAAGACTGGCACCCAAATGGACAACCTTGCCTTGCCGACAGGATCCCACCCAGAAATTCTTTTTTTATATTTAAAAATAAATAATAAATAAAATAAAATAAAAAAAAATCTATATTTAATTTTTTATTTCATTTAAAAGGGGCTTTAACAGTCATTTTATATTTTTAAGCTGTGTAATGCGTTGCTATTGTTTCATTATTATTTATTCATCTATTAAAATTCATACAACACCCATACCGGTTTATTGTCACTTTATGATATAAAAAAACAAAACATAATGAACAACAAACAAAAATGTTAATGGCCGACCGGAGGTTAAAGAAAGGTTTGCCCATTAAGCACAAACGTCGGCAGTTTGTTAAAGCTGCAGTATGTAGGTTTTTTTTTTTTGCGTTATTTGGTCAAAAACCCATAAACACCTTTGAACATGTTGCTCTTAGTGGGCAGTGAATCTCTTCTCCTTCTCCTGGGTTTGTAAATAAGCTTAAGACCTCCCGGAGCGTGACGCTGGATTTCAACCAATCAGAGATCTTTCTACAAACAGAGTTTTGGGCGTAACTATTGCCTGCTCAACTGAAGTAAAACACGTTCACATACCATTGATCGTAAAAGTGTAATGGCGGACGTTCCAGCAGATGACTCCATCACGATATTAGGAACAGCAGTTACACGGCAAAGAGAAAGGAAAAAGTAAAATGCAGCAATTTAAGCCATAGGTGTCAAACTCATTTTAGTTCAGGGGCCAAATACAAAGTAGTTTGATCTTAAGTGGGCAGCCAATTTTAGGCGGGAAAATGGGGAATTTTATCAATAATTTCCCCAGGTTTGCACTTCAACATATATAGACGATATATAAAGCATGTAAAGCGCCGACAATTGCCAAGCAATGAGTGACAGATATCAGTCCCTGCAGGATTTTATCTTTTAAATTTCATTGATTTTCTGACTAATTTTCATTTCATTTTTGAAAATTAAGAGAAATAATTTCAAGAAAATTGAGTTCTTTGAACAATTTGAGATTTAAAAGGACTGCAGTCGTGTAACCACGGGAAAATCGCCATCCTTAAAATATTGTAGTTTCATTGATTTAGTGTATTTAGAAGAGCTGAGATATCTACAACTGAATTTTAATTTTAATTTACACAATAATTCATGTTTTTACTATTGTGGGGAAGCAAGGTTGTTTCTATACGAGCCTCACAAGTCTACATACTGCAGCTTTAGGTGTGTTTGTAAAAGTTCTATTTTTTATGCTTGGGACCTGTTTTCAGTTTCAGAAGATTTATGAATTTTGTAATTATGATGAAAAACTGTTCCATTGCCAAAAAATTAATATGTAAAAACAAATCAGGGTCAACTGCTTATTCCCGAATGACGGACAACACTCACTTATTTTTTTGATGATTTGTACCTAACTTTATTCATTTACTTATTTTTAATCAGCACTTGCTTTTACTCTAATACATTTACAAGTTAAAAAGTATTTTTTCACCCTGTTACTTTAATTTTTGCCACCACGTTACTTGTTAGAAAATATAATATGAATAGAATTAATCTGGAATAGGCATGATAGAGAGCACAAAAAGAACTACTTCCAGTTTGTGCATGGATTGGAGATCAATATGCTACCTAAGCAGCTACCATTGTTTAGGGCGACCATATGTCCGCTTTTACCTTGACATGTCCTCTTTTCAATTCTTGTCAGAACCGTCTGGCCAGATTTTAAAAACTCATCAAATGTCTGGGTTTCCCAGGGACCCTGAACACATCACGAGAACACGTTATTTTAAGAAAGTGTCTATTCGTACAGTTGCCGTACAGACAACCCCCGATGCTTTTGGTACATTTTCCAGTAAGTACACATACGTAGCGTCTTAGGGTTAGGTTATAACCATATATCGCAACAATTTTTAGGGTTAGGTTTAGGTTTATGGTTATGTTTAGTTTTAGTCACGTGACCTAAACTGGCCAAATAGGGGCGCTGCGTACGGATAGAATGTATATTGATATGGCAACCGCATGGATAGCCACTGCCTTATTTTAAAAGGCCGTAACACCGCTAATATTTGCTTCCCCCAGTTTCTGAAAGCTAAGGAGTTTCTCTTTACAGCCAATATCAATCAATATATCAGGCAGACACTCGATTCACTAACTGTTCATGTTTGCAGGTGTTTTTTTGTTTGTTTTATCGTACCACGTCTTTTTCATTTACCTAAAAGTGAAATAAAATGAACAAGGGGAGAACTTTAAAAAAATACTTTTACTTGTACTTTTGATACTTGAGTAATTTTTTTCACAAGATATTTTTGATACTTAAAGACATTTAACGTGAGCTGTTTTAAGACGTTTACTCAGTTGATTTTATAATTCACTTTTACCGAAATCATTTTCAGTTATTGTATGTGTACTTTTACTTAGTAGTTTTTCCTCAGGTACTTTATACACCTTTGCACGTAACAACCCGAAGCATATCAGTCTGATTGTTTGGCTTTGCTACTTAATAACAGACGTCGATAATCACCTAAAAAAATTCTTCAATCTACATGCTTTAGTTTTCAGAACTCACTGCTGTCCTTTCTTTCAGTACAAATTAAATGGAAAAATGACGCTTTCACGAAGCTGATCACAAAACTTAGCAGTTTTATATTTCCTCAGTCAGTTTATTTATATCTTTCACTCTCCGTCACAATCTTCCTACTTCTCTGTCCTGTTACATTATGCAGCAGCAGCAGCAGCAGCAAAATAAATGACTTCACTCGAGTGTCACTTTTCCCTCAGAAGCACTGATTGGATCAAATGAATAGAAAGCAATGTGGTCCAATTAATTTGATAAGAGACGTGGTTACTGACTCACTTTACGTCTGTATTATTCAATCTGACCCAACATGCATTTAGCACGTTAACAGGATTTACTTGTTATTTTCCTTTAGTAACCTTTGGCCAACATGTGCTAAAAAAAACCAAGCTATAAGTGATGAGTTTAAACAGAATAACATACACAAAAAAAAGCAATCTAATGGTGAATAAGAAAAAGCGATACTATTACATCACTTTCACGTTGCATCCCTTATTCACGCTTATTTCACAGCTGCCCAAAAACTGCCTCCAATGTGAAGCATTGCAACAAGGGACAGTGTTTTTCTACACAAAATGAAGACTGATTCTGCTGCTACAATTACAGGATCCCCTAAGCTCCAGGACATATTTTTCCTCACATAAATATTCTCTTCTGCTAAATATTTATGAATTTTACCACACAATTGGAAGCACACAAAGGCTTGTTTTTCTTTGCTTCTCAATTCTTAAATGGTGGCTAATTTCCAAAGTAGGGATCCTTTTTCTTCTGTTTTTTTTTTCCTCACTTGTGGTTTATTCTCAGTAACTAATTTAGTCTTGTAAAAGGGCAGCCATTAAAAATACGCCCACTAAGTTTAATTTAAATGGCACAATAGCACTTCTTTCTGTGACCTTTAAGACTGCAACATTTCTAGTTTGAGCTGTAGTTAATAATAAAACTATAACTTGCCCGTGTTCACAAAATTATAAGGGAAACAACATTCCGGGCGAGATATAAGGCTTCATTACTATGACAGAAGCAAACACAAAAGCAGGAAAATTGCTCTATTGTAACTAGATATGAAATAAGTTTTGATTCCAGCAGTCACCTTTGTATGACTCATATCAGTAATAGTTATTTTACGAATAAAACAATCAGCCAAAATGCTGAAAAAAACACCATAAACAAATAAATGAAGAATCTTGAATTTCCTAAAATGTCGCTTTCTGGCTCAGGTACTTTCTGCTGTACCATTTAAGACTGAAGGAATGACTAGAGCAGACATTTGTAGCTCAAATAATAAACCCGCAGTAAGGACAAATCATTTGTAGCATTAGTTTTAATCAACCACCTTTCAAATAAATTGGCCACCTTTACATGACAGCTTTGATTCTCTTTTTATTCAGAATAAAAGTCAAATCCTCTTTAAACTGACCTTGTAAACACTGAATTAAACTTAAATCTGAATTATTTTGTGGCTGTTTCATTCCCATTTTAATTCTGAATTCAATAATTCCTCGATCTTGTAAACGTTCATTCCGCTTGAAGTTAATTCCAGTGCACATGTCTTCCCTGTTGCAATGACGCGCTAATGACGACGTAATCCAAGATGGCCGCCCGGACATGAGCCAAGACTATATTGAAAAGAGTCCCTGTCCAATCAGAACCCTTCCCAACCCCCAGACCTAATTCAAAAAAGCCGAATAAACCTGTTTTTCATGTAAACTTCAACCCTGATTTATTATTTCGATGTAAACACGATGCAGAACATTTCAATTCGGCATCATTTGATTCAGAATAATTCATTCTGAATTTTAAACAACATCATGTAACCGTGTTAATGTAGAGGCCTGTTAACGACAACATTTCATGTTGACTAACATTGTAGTTAAAGCCGTAAGTATGTTGGCATATGTTGAAATAATTTACTTCCAACATATTTTATTCATTCACTGCTTTATTTAATACTATTAGAAGGAATTAACTTGTTAAACATCAATACCAGACCAGGGAAACTGGTGAAGATGCTCACTGGTCACCTCAGTGGCCACGGTTACATGATGTTTTTTAATTTGGAATTAGTTATTCCGAATTAAATCATTCGGAATTAAAGTGTTCTGCTTTGTGTTTACATGGAAATAGTAATTCCCGAACTGAGGTTTACATGGAAAACCGGTTGATTCGGCTTTAGTTAATTCCACTTTCGGTCTGAGGGTTTGGAAGGCTCTGATTGGACAGGGGGCGAACATGACGCATCACGTCTATCGGGAGAAACGCACAACAAACCTTTTATTGTCAGCTATAACACAGAACACCACACATGAGAACTGTTTTCACCTTTATTTTGATGGTAGTTTTGAAGCAACAGCTCAACAATAACACACTTTGGTCCACGGAAAAGCCCACAAAAGCCCAGTAAAACAATAACAAGTAATAAATATTTGCTCCCTGGTAAAGATAGTAGCTCTAACAACCGTTACAATGATAAACTTGATATTACAGCCTGTGCAGTAGTATGGGCACGAATTAACTCCGTCTCCGGGTTTTAGTATCACCGGTCCGATGAAGCCTGTTCCGTTTGCTGATCTCCATGTGTGATAATTAATGTCCGCATGTTTATGCCTCCGTCCATCCCCTTTTTTTCATTACAGTATATCCATGTCTTTTGAGGCTCATTAAATAGCGTCGGCTCTATTCCAGGCCACCATGTTGGATTATGTCGTCACACCCAGCGCGTCATCGCCGCAAGTCGCTGGAACAACTGGAATTAACTTAAAGCGGAATTAAGTTTTGTTAAATGTTTACAAGAAAGAGGAAATATTTAATTCAGAGTTAAAAATGGAATAAACCAGCCACCTAATTCGGAATTAAGTTTAATTCCGAATTAAATTAGCATTAGGAATTAAGTGTTTACAAGTCAGGTTAAAGGGGAATTAACTTTTATTCTGCTTTAAAGAAGAATTAAAGCTCCCATGTAAACGTGGCCAATGACTTTTAAGACAATTCTATTCAAATATCATTCTATATGTATCAGCAACCAAGTGAGAAGTCTGGAAAGAATAGACTAAAGGTTTGCGTGTATGTAAACGTCTGCTAACTTAACAGTGAACACAAACACATTTTGCAGTATTGAATTTGGAATCTGGGTGTCTCTGCCAGATCAGGCAAAAATATTACAGCAGTAGATCAATTTAGCACAGACAATGTGACGTATCAAAGCGGTAACTGATGGTTTTAGCGCAGTTAATTTGTTCGGTCTTAACTGTCACAGCTTTACTCACAGATGGCTGCTGTTAATGTTGGGAGGAGGAAATGATGGCAGGACAAAATTCAACGAGTCTTGAGAAAACATTTTTGAAACAAACAAATCATTTCTCAGAAGCTTTTTCCCCCATTGTTCTTCTTTTGATATCTTTCCATCTTTTTTTTTTGCCTTCATCTGATGATCCCCTTGTTTTACCCACAGTATTCACTTTCTCTAATATCGTGTCTCTCAGGTGTGCACTGATTTGTTGTTTACAAAATGCATTGCACATTTTGTTTGATTGAGCATTTATTTAACGTCTATATTTGTACATTGAACAGTTTATTTGTTTTCCATAGTTTTGTTGACCTCTTTTTATAAATTAAAGATTATGTTTAAATTTGGTCTTTTTTCTTTTCGTCCTTATTTAAAATAGGTAAAAAAAAAATATTTTTTTTAAAAATCACTAATTATTGATCTTGACTGATATGAAACACTTATATCGTGATACATTTTTCAGGCATATCGCCCAGCCCTAATGTGTACCCAATTTATCAGTCTTAATTTGGGATATTGGTGTTTTGACTCCTTAACAAACCTTTACCAGCAGCAGGTTAAAAACTGTTTCCAATAGGGACGTCCCGATACAATTTTTCACTGTCCGATATGATACCAATATTGCAGCCTTGAGTATTGGCCAAAACCAATATTGATCCAATGTGATATCAGCATGAACCATGCATAGTTTTATTACTTATTTTTTAGTGTGAAATGTTAGAAAAGGCATGGTCAAGTGATGTCACTCAAACAGAGAACAATAGTCAGCAACAGTAGGGATGAGAAAAATCGACCCATTTATTATTAACCATTTGGTTACATACATTCTAACCTTCAACATAATATCTACAGTATTCTACTATTGAATAAATATAGTGTAATATTTATCGGAGATTTTAGATGCAGTCCGATAAAATCCAATATTCGTTTTCTGGCTAATATCGGACCGATATCCGATATCAATATCGGATCGGAACACTCCTAGTTTCCAAGAGGGTCAAAGAAAAGAACCATTGGTCTCAGCTCAGACTGCTCTGCCCATGCCTCATCCCACTTGTTTATTCAACACGGCAATTGTTGCGTTTCCCATTTTACCCCTTGCCACTGCTTCATCACCAACATAGAGCCGAGCTGTCACTAAGAGATGCTGACTGGTGTGTAAATGTGCTGCGGGCAGAGAACTCATGTAGCATGTGAAATATTTTAACATCAGCTATATGTTAAGGCAGGCGAATACTGGCGTGCTCTTGTGTTTTCTTAATATCTGCAGCCCATGTGTGTTTGAGCGTGGAAGTATATATTATATGAGTGTCTACCAGCACACCATGCAGGTGGAATGCAAGTTTATTTCTATCCTTGTGTTTTTCAGCCACAACGTGACCAACAAAATAAAAGCCCAAAAAAAAAACATCAATTTGCCATTGACTGGTTCAGCCTCTCTCTATTTGTGTTCTCTCTCTCCATGTTTCTGAATCCTAAAAATAGCTCATCCCAACGTCACTGCACCCTCCAAACACAATTTATCTTTTCATAAATTCTACGTATATGCACACTTTAGACTGAGTGAATACTGAGTCACAAACAAACAAAAACATCATGATCAGAGACAAAGAATATGAAGCATTACGTTTCTTTGACTTGACCGAAGGTAACACCTGATGTTGAAAAACAATTTCCAAATCATCCAATCATCTCACCACGGTTCAGTATCCCCAGTATTAAAATATGAAACATTCTGTATACTCTCCTGGTTACACACCACCATGTCTATCGATTGATTTTGCTTCCATGGCTCAATTGCTGCTATATACGATATGTACTGTATATTGCAAGGGCACGAAACTGCAGTGAATCAGAAAACTGCCGACACAGCGAAACAAACGGCAAAACCGCCTGTAATTCTAACGCATTCTTATCGACTACAACACCATGTCTCTTATTTTTTCACGGCACAGTCCCACATATGACCCCTTGATGGTAAAATGGTGTTCTTGGAACAATTTGTTTGTTGCTGGTCATAATTTACAGAATTACTTCTCAATAAATAATAGATGAGTCCTTGCTCGTTGCCACACTTTCTTTTGGCTATTTTATTTTTCTAATTAACAGACTGCCTCCGGGTTTCTTTAAGCCATAAATAATAGCAACTAGGTTTAGAGCAAAATTAATGGATTAAAGCGTGTTTATGGGAGCATATAAAGCTATTTACAATGGGAGGGGGGAAAGAATGCTAAAGTACATCAGGTGTCGCGTTATCCAAGGATCATGATGCAAAGTAGGCCACTGCAATATATATATAGACATAGTTACAAAAAGTGAAATAGGAAAGAAACCAGTGAGTGGAAAAATACAGTATACTGTATATCGGCATCGGTTAATATCGAGAATTGGAAATTTAGTAGTGTTTCCGCACATGCACTATTTTTATTGTGAATGGAACCCCAGAAAAATGAATGGGCCAGTTAAAATAAAACTAACGAAAAACTCCACAAAAATAACATGTTTCTCTTCATCTCTGTTTCAGCGCTTTTCTGCAACACTGACGCTGCGTTCAAGGCAACTCTGAACTCTGTGTTTCTTATTTGAAATTTTCTAAGAAATTACAATGAAAGCGATATTGTTTGTTTGATTAAAGCTATGATTATTCTGAATAGCAATTTAAAATTGGCCCAACAAAGCACGGCAACGTTATGTAGCATTATTTAGCAACAAGGCATTCAAAGTGACACAGGGCTTAAGTAAAAAAAAACATTTTAAATGCATTTTCAAATCATAAAAATAGCCACATAAATAAAGACTGCATTACTGTGTTCCACAACAGCGGTAAGTAATTTGTGAACATAGTGAACATTGTAATTGTATATTAATCCCTAAACTTTTTGGCATTAAAATGCTTTTCATCACTGTTTTACCACCAAGAATGTGGCTCTGCACAGGTGCCATCGTTGTTATGAGACGTCGGATAAATGGTTTTCGGAGAAAGTTTGACTTTTCCGTGTAGGAGCTCCAACTCGAGGTGGAGACCCCCGATAGATAAACCCAGAGTTCTGAGTTGCATTGAAAGCATCATGAGGACAGAGAGTTTCCGGTGTCACGTACTGAGATTGTACCCGTACTGAGATTGTAACCTAACCCTAACCCTAACCTAATCCAATAAACAAATAAAACATGTGTCCGTTCAAAAACAAAACTGAATTATTTTTGTTTAGCAAAAATTCATTTTCCGGTAGTGTGCATGCGCATATAGACCCCTAGGAAACGTCGCTGGCTAAAGACTGTGGAGGCTAGTAGTGTTACAGCTTTGTTGTCTGTTTGTGTGGCAGTATAGGAGAAATACGTTATTAGTGGACGTAAATTAAAAGTTTTATGGGATTGCTCAGACGTGCTCAGAAAAAACAAAGACAATTGTAGTTTTGCCTCCAGACTAAGCCCCGCCCAGCAAAATACGTCACAATCAATCAAAGGGGCTATATGCACATATACAATCTCAGTACAAGGTAAACTCAGACCGTGACACCGGATAACAATGCAGCCTGTGGGTGGGGTTAACATTCCACATGTGGGGTGCAAGCCGCTGATTGGCTGAAAACCTTTCACTCAAAGCTTTCTTTGGGTTTGTTATTGGATGAACAGTACCTGGGTGGGCCCGGGTGCCCACATTTAAAGCTCATCTCCCGGATTGCCTTCCCTCATTATTTAATCAGTGTCTTTGATGTCTTAGTTTCTCTTTCCTGGATTATTCTTTGTGTTCTTCGAGCCTAAAGGTTTGGTTTTTCATGGACCCTGTTGGTTTGGACTCTAGTTTTCATTAAAGGTGATTTGCTTTGGGACAACTTCTCCTGCTTGCTGCCTCCCTCTCTGCAATGGGTCCTCCTTCTTCTCGAGCACATCACCGCCCTGACACTGTCTTGTGTTGCAATGGTAAAGGAAATACGCCTTGAGAGCTTCAGAATCAACTGTTAAGGCACCTGTAGCCTGGAATAAATGGCAACTGTAAATTGAACTAATCGGATTTTAAGTTTATGACAACAGCACTCTCCATCAAATCTGTCTTTGGTTGATTAGACAGAGGGCCTATTAGTCAGCAGACTGTCAGTCAGGGGAATAAAAACATGGCACTGACCCACACAAAACAAGATAAGCCAAAAAGAGCCAGAGCAGAATAAATTAGTGTTGAAGATACATTGACTGAATAAAGAAGTTGGATATCTCTGTTGCATTTGTTTTGTTCGAAGTCCGTGAACTGGGCATTGATGATGGTTATTAAAATGATGACTCATTAAGGATTCTAGTTTTTTTAGGCCACAGAGCTAAAGAAAAAACAAACTTAGCGCTTAATGAGAAAAGCTAATGAGTTTAGTTCGAGTGTGAACAAACGGAGAAAAGCAATCTAAAAAG